>NC_060163.1:23566912-23629407 GCF_021292245.1 Micropterus dolomieu | reverse complement strand
TTTCTTATTCCCTTTCTTTCATTCTTCACAAGATAATATTTCAGTGGGATATAAAGGAAATAGAGAAAACCGTTGAGTCTCATTGCTGCATGTTAGTGTCATTTAGGGCAACATGTTCAGATTTAAAATATCTTTCAGCACCTTTAACAGGGCTAGGTATAATTTGAAAGCCTGCTAGATCTTATTCCTCTGTACCATAGAGATTTATTATACAAGCTGTGCAGTTTATTTTGGGTTAGTCACACATACATCACCCTGCTGCTTTAAATACTCAATAGAGCCAAATATCACCAGCCTTATCCTTTGAATCGAGCAATAATAAGCACAACTCATCTCTGATATATCGTACTTTATTGCTCATAGGCCTTCAGTTACCTTCACTTGGTTGTTGTTAGTCATGTGACTCACTATAAATACAAAGTATTTAATAAAAACATTACAGAATACAATATTTAGGTTTACAAGAAAAATATAAATGTTTTTAAAATCACAACTTCTCCAATACACATTTAGAGAAGTTGGGAGTGAGGTGTATTTAACCTAAAACCAGTAAATGTATGATTAAAGATGAAGTTAACAAGATGATGCATCTGATCTATTATGCCATCTTTCAATACTCCGTGCTAAGGGCATATTTCAGTCGGTACAAAAAAGTATTCAGGTATGATACTCAGTCTAGCCTGTTATGGTTCTGGTTCACTGATTAGAGCAAGTAAATTATCTAAATGTGTTTTCTGTGTAGTTACAATACATATAGAAATATGTATGTAGAAATTTAGCATAGGGATACCAATCACACTGATGTTTAACTCTATCTGCAGATTCTCTAGAAGCCTCCACAGCTCCTCCCAGTGGTAACTCCAGTGAGTCTCCCACCCCGACTCCCCCAACCTCCCTGCCTCTGCTTTCTGCCAATCACGACGTGCAGCACGTAGAGGTAGAACTGGTGACCCCTCCCCCGGCCATTATCGGGACATCGCCCAAAACCGGCATCATTCGCCGCACACTAAAGTATTCAGAAACTGACCTGGACGCCATTCCACTACGCTGCTACCGCGAGACAGACATAGATGAGGTGCTGCTGGCTGAGCAGGAAGACGCCGACTCTGCGTTTGGGAGTAACCGCAGTGTGCAGGGCACCTCAGTGGCAGGCAGCAGCCCGCTGGGAGATCTCGCTTATGGAGGGACAGATGGGGAGGTGGCAGAGGAGAGAGGAGGCGGAAGGGAGGATGAGGAAGAGGAAGATGAGGAGGATGAGGAAGAGGAAGAAATGGTGAGCTGGGCCAGTGTGAGGATGCAAGGAGACACCAGGAAGCAGCAGTACGCAGCTCAGGAGGATCCAGAGGTGTTTGGCCACCTTCTGAAGAGGTGAACACAAGCACATGAAACACACACGCTCGTAGTCACACACAAGCCTGCAAACACACAAGGATTTTCCCTTGACCTATATTTTGATCTGAATTTGGATCTGACTTGTAACCTATTTTTCAAGTAAAACGTAAACAGATTTTGTGGCATTAATTAGTCAGAACTCTCTAACACTACAGTACATTACATCCAGGCATACACAGACTTAAAAAATACAGTTGGAGTTCCCTTTTTCTAGATGTTTCCTTGGTTAACACACATGTAAGATTTTCTTTATAAACACAGCTGTGTTGTTGCAGTGTTTCTAAAACCTCCCTCTCTGTGCAGACCAATGGAAACGTTTTTTGATAACCACCACCCAGCCCTGAAATCCCCCATCTTGGTTTCTGGTCCTCGCTGTGCTGTAGAGGACACCTTCAGCCGTCACTTTGAGAGCATCATGGAGTCTCACCGAGCCAAAGGGACATCGTACAACAGCCTGGACAGCGAGGAGCTGCTGACCTCGAGCACCAAAACGGTCCTGACCTTTGACCTACCCACACTAACCCCTGCCATCCATGCTCCGGTTTGCCAGAGCGCCAGGCAGATCGTGCAGCTTAGCTTCGCCCCTCTGGCACACGATGAGAGGCCCAGCCTCTCCGATTCTATCTTTACCGTGACCGGGGACTCCGATGCCACCCGAGCCCCCTCCAGCGAGAGGCTGAGCAGCGGTTCAGACGACACGCCACCCAGAGGACGAGAGTATGCACAGCTGGGGAGCAGCTGGTACAGCAACATTTCTTTCTCATTACCGAGGTGAGTTAGCAGCATGTCAAGTAGACATGATAAATGTTACTGTGCCTATGAGTTCACACATGACAGGTATAATAGTAACCAAACTTCTGAACACTACTAAAACCTGATTTTTTTTGGGACACAGTGCTAGAAGCTATAAACACAATACAGATATATTATGAACTTATAACTTTGTTTAACGAGCCAATGTGTTAATCGTTTACACATCCGGCAGTGACAGAGCAACCGTTACCTTATAAGTTCAAAATTGACTCTCCTCCTTTTGGCTCAGTTTTGTTCTCTGCCAACTCTTAAGGGACATATCTGGCTATTTATCTGCTAAATGCTACATTATGTTTAACAGCTTGTTGCTAACTGTGTCTGTCTGCTGTTTGTGTGCAGAGCACCGAGAGTACAGTGAGTTTGCTGCTAGAAAAGATGTTAATGATGAGACCGGAAGGATTGAACCAAAGCACTAAAGTTCTGTACTGTAAAACCAAAACAATGAGCTTGAAAGTCCTTTGGAGAGGAACTGCAGAGAAACCACTTTCACTTTACATGTAGTCACTTGATGCATTGTTAATATAAAAATGCTGATTGACCATTGCATTAGGAGGGACTCAATGAACTTTTGGCACAAACTATTTAATCTCAGTTGTCCATTAAACTGAAAGCTTTTAAAAAGTCAGAATTAGCTGAATGTTCTGATTTGTAATTGTAATTAATGCTTGTGGTTTTAGAATGACAAGTTCACAAACTGTGTAGTTCTGATGTTCCGGTGTCTTGTCAAAATACATGAATATATTTTCTTCATAATCTACGGAGCCCCAACGTAAACATGCTGTGAGCGGGAAGTGAAGCAATAGTGTTGACAACTGATATGCAGGTGACCTGTGCTTTGGTGATTCACCAAGAATCTGGGTCATGTTTGTTGTTGCATATCATTCTCTGTTTTTTTCTTTAATGTTCTGTTTATCTCTACACTAAAATACAGCTAGTGCAACAGCAAGTATAATCTTCTATGCATGCTTATAGATAGAGAGAGAGATATAGAGTTATAGTTTGGGGTAATCAGGCTCATAGAAAGACACAAAATTAACCTGGTCTCGTGTCAGCCCGCGTCCTTTGAATGGTTGAACGGTTGAAGCTTACAAATTATTGAGTTGCTGATGTTAAGTCAGTATTAATGCAGTTTTGATGGCTTTTATCTGAGGTCAGAACACCGTTAATGGACTGCTGTCAGTCTCCAGACAAATGTGTGTCTCTGTCTGGATCCTTCTCCTTGTGCAGAGCAGTGCTGCAGAGCTATTCTGGAGCCCAGTAGTTTAGAGTGAAGGTCGCTAGAAGGCTGCCTGTGGTCCCTCTGCTGTGTGCCAGGCAGTGTGTGTGTGTGTGTGTGTGTGTGTGTGTGTGAGGCTTGTTAGACAGAGGCAGATGGCTGCTGCAGCAGTGAGGGACTCACCTTGACTGTCACAGTTCCAAACACTTCCTTTTACTCTCCACAGACGTCCACCTGCAATACAGGAGAACTTATTTTATATCCAGAATACTTTGTCTTTATGATGTGTGTGACGGCAGAAAATTGTTTATTTCTTCATAGCAAAACATCTTAATCTATCTTACATCATCCTTACTGCAGACTATGTGATAGAATCAAACTATGGCAAAAATCTGGGACATCAGTCTATCTGCTGGTATATCTGCTGTGGTGGGGGAAGGACAGCTACAGTGTTTATGTGTGACAGTAAGAAAAACTGGTTTTGTGAATGTCACTGTAACCTACCGTGACAGACTGCAGAGGTAGAGTGTCTCCTTGTTGCTTGGACCACTAGGTGGCGGAAGAGGACAGCAAACATTCTGTAAAGTGCTTTTTTTTCATAGGAGTGAGTCTAATGCAGGTGGGTAACTTTGAGCAGCAGGAACAGAGGTGTGTGTGTGTGTCACAAAAAGCAAGTCTCAAGTTTCAGCTGGCAATGCACAAATACTCCCTGAAAGGTTAACAACAGCACCACATTTTTTCTTATTAGTGAGTGTCTTTAAAGATAAACTTGTCACAACTTCCTCTTTATATGTGAAACAAATCACACCGGACTAGTTCAGGTAGTTGTTTGCTTAGCTTAACTGATCTTATCACACTTTTATAACCGGCTGAACTCGGGCAGCCCTGGGAGCTGTGGAATCCAGGAGCGAGTCCACGAGGCAAATATTTCTGAAGGCTTGTCCATACTTTGATAAAAGTTGGAATTTCACTCCCCTACACCCCCCTCTCCTACTTCCCTCACATCACCCTTTTCAGACGATCTACACCATTACACAGTGGCTCATTGTGCAGAGCTGCTCAGTGGACTGAGAGGGGGTTCAATTATGCAGGGATACCGTTAAAGCAGAGGCTGACACTAGGAATTCTCTCAGGACCTCTTGGCGTTAGTTGCTAGTTGTGCTAGTTCTTGATGTGACAATGCTGACAGGTGGCGGAGCCTAAACTAGAGCGCCGGCTTAATCTCATGATTATGAACACTCCTGCAGGCCCGGGTGAGGAGTATGCTGTAAACAGACTGCACAAAGGCATCAGATGTTTAGGAAAAGGCCACCTATTTTTCCCCCCAGGCAGTAATGGTTGTATAGAGTAAACTGTTTACTGGCACATACCCAATATTAAACCTCATATCTTTGTTGTCTCTGTAGGTGTGCTTAAAGCTCACACCAGAAACAAGGTAGACTAGAATTTGTACAACACCCAAGGGATGGATTGGGAGAGAGAGAGGGCGGTGGGGGTGTGAATGGTCGGTAGAAAATGAAGGAAGGGAGATTTTTAGGCAACAGACAAGCCAAGTTTCATGCCATGCTCCGAATCCAAGGTCAGCAAGGGACAGTGAGAGTTTACACAGTGGAACATGGAGGGAGAAAGAGAGAGAGAGAGAGGGAGGGAGGAGTGAAAAGAGGGAACAGAAACAACAGCAAACAGACTCGAAGGGGAAAAGATAGAGGAGGAGAGGCACTGCAGGACAAACAGCTCTTTTACTTTGGGAGAAGGACGCTTGCTGTGAAGATCAAATGACAGCAAACACAGAGGGAGAGTGAGAAAGTGGAGGAAAGAAAAGGGGGGGACCCATGAGGTCTCAGTCAGACTCAAAACCAAGCAGAGGACTGGCAAAGTCTGCGGGCCGCTCGGGAGCGACTACAGGTGTTCCTCCGCGTTAGTGCCTGCTCTCTGGACAGGACGGTGATGCGTTCAGGTTATGAGGCCGGGAGGAGGGGGGGGGTCAGGCGGGCGAGCAGCCTGAGGCGAGGTGCAGCTCAGGGGACGGCAATGAGGACACCGTCTGTCTTCTGCTGTCATGGTTCATCTGCAGTCGGAGAGGAGAGGTATTTGACGATTAGGCGTTCTTGCCACAGGTGGGTCCCGGCCAGGAAGCTGTCTCACCTGTCTGCCATGGATATCAGACGATTCGAATATCATGTTTGGCCAGAATGAAAATTGAAATGATCTTTTTAGGTGCAGAGTATATTTGCAAGCTTGTTCACTTCACTTTTATAACAGTAATGATGGATGCAGAGTAGATCTCATTTGGGGAAATTCAGCCACTAGAGGAGCCTAGTGACTTTGGTGATCCCCTGACTTTTACGTCTCGCATGTCCATGAGGTTGACATTTGTGTTTCTTTGTGAAATGTCTTCTAAACACCTATATGTTGCCATGAAATCTCTTCGTGGTCCCAAGAGGAAGACTTCAGAACTACTTTGGTGGCCTCCTGACTTGTCCTTTAGCGCAACCAGCAGGTTAAAGTTTATATTTATCAAGACAAAGATGTCAACATGATAGATTAGCACAGTGATTATCAAACTGGCAGTGGGGGGGGGGGTGGACCCAAAGTTGCATGAATATGAGTCATGTGTTGACATAAACAAAAGTGCTCTGATGCTAGCAAGGCTATTTTGTTAACCTTAAGTTTATTTCACTTGCCTGTATTGATTCGAATGATTGATAAAAAATGTAGTCCACTTTTGCTGGGGTGGGGGGCATAAACTTTTTTTGGCTTCTGAAGCGGGATATGACAGAAAGTGTGAGCACCACTGGATTAGCAGCACATTTTGTGCAGAGGTTCCCAGATGTTCCTTTTCACCTTTTCTCTTGCACCACCATGAGGTTCACTTTTGTGCTCTTTTGTGAAATGTCCTAACATCAATTGGATGTATTGCCATGCAGTTTGGTAGAGATATCCATTTTGCCCACACAAAGTATCCTAATGACTTTGGTGATCCCCTGACTTTTCTATCAGGTGGACATATGTCGTTTCGAGTGAATGGATTGCCATGAAATGTGGCATTCACACCCCCCTCAGGATGACTTGTGCTAACTTTGGTAAACATCAAACTTTTCATATAGCTCCATCATTTGATCATCAGAAATTGTTAGCATGCTGACACACTAAACCAGGATGGTGAACATGGTAAACGTTGCACATGCTAGCTGATGTTAGCATTTAGGTCAAATCACTGCTGTGTCTTAGTACAACCTCACAGTGGCTGGCTGCAGACTTAGTGTTGCTCTTCTGTGTAGGCTGCTTTGTGAAACAAAAGTTGACCATTGGACTCTTGCAGCTTTCTTACTTAGTCGATTTGTGTTATTAATGACTGTTTGCTCTGGTGTGATTTATCCTGACTCATAAGGATGTGTAAGTGTGGGAAGCAAAGCCCTGGGACTGTGGGTTTTCTTGGCTTGTCCCTCATGCTGAGAAATCCAAATGAGAGCTCTGCTTGTTCAGGAAGTGTCTCTTGCTTTTCTGAATACAACTCTCAGCTGTTGAGCTGTCATTGTTTTCTCTGGCCGGCTGTGGTGACAAGAATTGTCACACAGCTCTCGACGGCAGCGACAAATGTCAGCATCATGTCGATTTCCAAGTATCTGAACTCAGGGACCTCGTTTCTGTCATCCATATTCTTGCAGAAGCCAGAAAAGTACTTCTCTTTTAGCTCAGAGTGACATAACATGCTTAAATTATTACCACAGAATAATGAGATGTAATAAGTTTGCACTTCTGAACTGTTTAATGCTTTGAAGGGGCTTAATTAGGAAGTGATAACGTGATAGCGAGGAAGCTGGCAAAAGAGATTTTGAATGCAGTTGTTAACGTGTATAATCATGGCAAAAATGTTTGAATATAAAATGATTTGCATATGTTATACTTAATGAATGAATGTAAAATATGATCTTTGTTTACTACTTTGTATTTGATCTCATTCATTTCTGCTCTGTCTCCATTATAAATTTTATCTCTCATCCCTTCATACCTCTTTTATCATCCTTCTCTATCCACTCACCATTCATCATGCATGTTTTTATATTATTTAATATAACAGATATTTATCTTATAATCTAATTTCTCTTACAGCCTTACTGGTTTCACCTCTCCCTTATTTATTTTAGTATTCCGGTGTTAAAACATCACATACTGCTGGAAAATATAATTTAAGATCTGTGCTGAACAGATCAGATATTAATATTACTAAATTATTAATATACTGGAGTTATTAGTTTTATTATTATATCACCATCATTCTTTGTTCCTCCTTTCATCCCTTTCTCTCTTTCCTTTTCAATTATTTACCAATCCATGTCAGTTGTCCTCCTCTTTCTCTCTTGGTCCCATTTTCAACTTTTGGAGTGAAATGTAAAATGTAAAATGTTTCCCATCTTTCCACATCCTTTTGTGTCCATCCATTTGTCTCTGATTTTAATCACTCACTATTTCTGCCCTCTCTTCAACCTTTGATTCGTCTCAGCAGGGAGAAGGCACGTCTGGCGACAGATTCTGAGCTGGACCACGACCTCAGTGACAGACTTGGTCTGGGCAGCAGTGAAACGCTCACAAACGGCAGCCACCGGGCTGACCTAGCAGCCGCCAAACGCTTGGCCAAACGTCTCTTCAACTTGGATGGCTTCAAGAAGTCCGATGTGGCACGTCACCTCAGCAAGAAGTGAGCTGCTAGAGAGTTGTTGTGTTGTGGCAAAGCTTTAAGTGCTTGTTTTGTCACGTGGTCTAATCCTTTACATGTAATATTATTATCATTCTGTTGCTTCTTTTTTATAGCTACCAACCAGTTAGCTGCTGTTAGGAAGGTCTGCTACCCAACGCCATCCACAACACACTTACAAAAGCCTTAGGAACTGTTTGAAAAGCCAAAGAAACAGCTAAGCAACTACTCAGAAATGCACTAGCAGCCACTGCAATTAATCTATCAACCACACTGAAACCATAGAAACACTTAGGAACACCTCAGCTACTACGCTGAAAACCATATTTACCACCTCATACTAGCAAAAGACTAACTGCCAAATAGCAACCACTTTGAACAACTTGGCAACCTGTCAGTGAAAACCTTCTGGGGTGCTAGCAAGCACCCTGAAAGCCATATCCACCAAGACGCACTCCAGTCCTGCCTCTGACTGGCTGTTGAGTACCAGCCAATCAGAGGCAGAGTTTTTGGAAAATATGGTTAGAAAAAGTAGCGCCCTGTGAACAGATGAGCAAATACGGCCTTGACTATGACTCTACCAACCAACTACCAGTGTTGGGGAATAACTAATTACATGTAATTTAGTTATGTAATTTAATTACAAGATAAATCAGTTACAGTTATTAGAAAAAATGTGCAATTAAAATACAGTTTCTTAAAATGTTCATGATTACATTGTGGGTTACATCTGAATATTTTCTGGCTATATGTTGAATAATATTCATTTTGTTGCTTTGCCATGTCCAGCAACAGCTGATTAGTAAAGTTTTATGTTATTCTGATGCTTTTGGTTCGTTCTCATGTTTGAATTTGCAGCGCCCCCCGTCTGCCAGTTAAACTGCCTCTCAAGCTGTCTTTTGAAAATAGTTCACAAGTGAAAACTTTTATTAGACATTTAGAAAAGTAATCAAAAAGTAAATAAATGTAATAAGTTACATTACTTTGATGAACTAATTAAAATAGTTACACAACAAACAGGGTAACTTGTAGTCGGTGATCCACATTTCTAACTACTTACCACACACAAAACACCTTAGCAACTATTTAGCATCCATCTGCTGTAGTCTTTGTGTATTATATAAATATATATATTTAAATATTTCTTCTACTAATACATCTTCTCTTAATTAGCTTACTCTAAAACAGGGATATGATTTGCATTGGAACCAGTTTCTTTGTACTGCATCGTATGTTTATTTCATGAATGCTAATCTGCTAGTGCACATTCAGTTTCCAGTACATTTACTGTATGCCACTTTACATACTGCTTACCAAGTGCTGTGTTTTGGTAGATCTGCATTCGTCCACTGCTGTGCAGCTCGATCAGCCCGTCGGTCTTTCAGCTGCTTGCTCGTGCTGATGAGAAAGAATTTTGGATTAAAGGGTTTCCTCACTTTCTGGCAGATGCACCCTGTGGATTTCCTCCTCTTTTCTATTTTTTTTTCCTGGCCTCCGGTCTGCATCTCCAGCTGACTGTGCCAGTGCACGCTGACTGATTGACAGCCCAAACTGAGGCCTTTCACTGAGCTGTGAATGATAGCGTTTGAACATTTGATTGACGTTTTGTTCTTTTATGGTCACTGGAGTGTTTTGTGCTTTTTGTCTCTTCTTCCGATGTTGTTTTTCTATTGCTGTATTTCTCCTTATGATGTTTTATATCTGTTTGTCTACAGTAATGACTTCAGTCGTATGGTAGCAGAAGAGTATCTGAGTTTCTTCAACTTCACAGGCCTCGCGATTGACCAAGCATTGCGGTGAGAACACACAGTCCAATAAATTCAATACAGCCATGGATGAATTTTTAAATACATATGATTTCAATACATTTACTGTATATAGGCTATTCAGATGTAATGAAGACAAGTTAAATAGTCCTGCCTGTTTGTTTATCACATAAAATATTTTGAAATTGCTCAATCTTAAATGTATATCAAGCAAATAACCAACCATTGTCTGGAAGTTGTTGAATTTTCCAAAAACTATTATTATTACTACTACTATAATCTTATGATCACAGAATGAATCAAAGTATCGTTCATTTAAAATATGACTGTGGTCTAAACATGTGTCGATGATTTGTAATCCTTTCTTCTGTGTGATTTTCAGTTTAATTCTGCAGATGTTTTGATTTTATCTTTGTTTGTTTGTGGTGAATACTCTCCACTGTTAAACACTGCTCTCTAGAGGGCAGCTTTGGTCTTGCATTTAGAGTGAAACGTTTGTACAGTAACATTATAGTAGGTAATCATATGCACTGATAAACTGAGCATGCAACCTACACATTTTCACTTTATACACCATCATGTGTTTTTAAATCTGCTTTCCTCAGAAATGTTAATAAGCAGTTAGTGACCAACAAAGCCAAGTAAAAGCAGCTATACTACAATGTAAAAAAGTTCTGCCTTCAAGAATGTACTTGCATAAAAGTAAAGACATATTATGTACTTAAAATTGACTCCTGTCACATTAATATTACATCATTACATATATTATACCATTGGTACCTATTATTACTGTTGCATTACCATTTAAGCAGCATTTTAATGTTGCAGCAAATCGAGGTGGAGCTAATTTTAAGGATTTTATATCTTGTAGTTATAAATTTATTATGTAAGACTGCATCATATTTTTTAAGTTGCTACTAGCAAGTATGGCTGAAAGAATAATACAATGTAGTGAAAAATATAACATTTCCCTCTGACATGGAGTGAAGTAGAAGTATAAAGTAACTGGAAACACATGAAATCAATCTTTATATTTTCTATAATCTAACTATCTATAATGCTTATTACTATTTAAAACAGGTCATCTTAAAAGTTAAAAGATCTGCTGACTGTTACTGTGTTTGTGGCTGCAGGACTTTCCTCAGACAGTTTGCCCTGATGGGGGAGACTCAGGAGAGGGAGAGGGTGCTGTCACACTTTTCCAAGCGCTACTTGGACTGCAATCCAAAAGTCTTACCATCAGAGGGTGAGTGCTGCAGAGAAGTACCAGCAAAGAAATCAAACGAGGACAAGTAATTAGTATAATGAGCTTTGATTCAATGTTTGATTCCAGTAGGAGGAGACACAATATAGTATATAAAAGTATTTGGTGTTAGAGGTTGTTCAGTGGCTGACACATGTTGATTAAAATGTGCTCTGGGTTGCAGTTTCAAGGCAACCCAATGTGGGGCACCCTGGAATCTGTTGTCTGAAACAAATTTTAAGTTTATTTAATTAAAAAATGCCTGGAAAAATCATGTCACTTGTTCTATAGGCTAGTAAAAGCCTGTAAGTAAAGTAAAGTAAAAGTCTAACCGGGAGTTATCTTTTTAGATAATTTAATTAATACTAGTGGATGATAACATGTGGTATTATATTTAATTTAAGTATGTGTAAGCTGACAGAAAAAGTTACTATCTAAGTGAGAATAAGTCATTTTGCAGTTCAAGCTAACTCACTGTTTCATCCTTTAGACGCAGTTCACACGCTCACCTGTGCCCTTATGCTGCTGAACACCGATCTACATGGTCAGGTGAGTAATAACTAACAAACATGTGAGCATACATTGTGTTTGGATGAGTACGTTGGTGTGTAAAAGAGAATCTACTGTACAGTTAAATGTGCAGGTACTGCAGGTGTTGCGGACTGGCCAAGGCAAAGGATAAACAAATAAAAGATCAAGTTTTAAGAGCTGCATTATCCTCAAAGGCAGTTTTAACTGAGTTTGGGGAATATAAGACTGTAAGCCTGATCACCAGCTGATCTGGGTCTGCAGGTCTGTCTACTAAGCTTCTTTCACCATCTTTAATCTGCTTCTTTTATAGTCAGAGCCTCCTTTCGCAAATCTGGGCCATTGGCGGCTCTTCTCAGCGATAGTGCAGCCCTGCGAATGAATGATTAATTAAAGTGGCTACAGAGGTGACTGGATAGAGGATCAGCTCCTTTTAGGGGAGAGCTGATCTTTAAAGTTTCAACAAATGTAAAGACATACACTTTTAAGATGATCTTTGTTGGGAGTGTGGTCATCGTTACTACCCTCTACGCACAGATTATCACAGTGACAGAGGGGCGTGATTGATAAAGGCTGAGACTTTCTAAATTTTTGGATTAAACCAGTAATCAATTCTAAAATTACGCTTCATAATATCCCTGAGCACATTATGACGTCTTTAAAGTGCTTGTTTTGTCCAACCAACAGTATCAGTAACAGAAGTTAAATTGAGAATAATATAATAACGCAGCATTTCCTCACATTTGAAGCTTGAACGTGCAAAAGTTAACCTTTTTTACAAATGTCTTAAATCATTACTCGATTATAAAAATTGCGTATAATTGTAGTTGAGACGAGTACCTAATTTTCATAACTGAAATCAAGAAATATAAACATGTTTTTTTCTACATATTTAACAAATGAAGCCGACCTTCTTATATATAAAATGTTGTTTAAACACAAGTATTTGGCCTTAAAAATTGGCAATTATTAGGATTGATCTGATCAAAGAATACAGAAACTTAAGAGTATGATCAGGCTTTCAATGCCAGCTTTTGGTACTCTGATAGTTTCAATAACCAGTGCTATTGGCAGACTTCGGATGGTACTGCTAAGCGTTAAGGTTTGGCACCTGGCCCTATCGACAAATCCTTTCAACACTAAACAGGATCATCATGATTATCACTGTCACCATTATTACATCAGCTGAAATACTCCCTTTGCAAATTATTTTACATTTATCATCATCATCATCATCATCATCTTTGTTCTTTATTTCACCTCCACATTGCTTCTATTTAAATATCACAATGATCACATTTTTATATGTGTTAACTTATAAGGGGTATGTTTAAAAAGGAGAGACTTTGATTGGGGTTAACTATTCTTTTAATTTATAGTTAATTCAAAAGTAAAAGAGGCTTCATTCTGTTTTAGCTCTTCATAGACAGCACATAATAACTTTTAATAGGGAAAGGTCCTTGCTTTAAAATGAATTACAAATTGAATACAAATTCACTGAGTTAATTGAAACAGACCACATGGAGGAGGCAGTCAGTGTTAAAGGGTGTGAGGATTGTGTAAGAAGTATGAAATAAATAGTAAATTTACATTTCTTCCCTTTCAGAACATCGGCAAGAGGATGTCGTGCACACAGTTTATTGGCAACCTGGAAGGACTGAACGACGGCCAAGATTTTCACAAGGATCTGCTTAAAGTAAGCTACTTTTAAGTCTAAAATAGCACACACACACACACACACACACACACACATGCATAGGCTGTCATGCACAGACACACATCCCAAATGAGAGCGAGCAGACTGTGTGTGCCAGCATTGTATTGTCCCTCAGATCTGTGCAACTGAGCCTGGCTGTCTGGCCTGCGCTCACTGCCAGCTGGCATTCACCTCATCTCTGGAGGCCTCCAATCAGAAGCCTGCCTGGGCCCGCCACTTCCTGATGCACTGTAGCTACAGCGCAGGACGGAAGACTAATTGTTATATGATCTGGAGACAAGGAGAATGAGACGTAGCCACCCTCAGGGTATCTGTGCGTGACTTCAACAGCATTAGATTAGGCTATTAGCTTAACCCTGTTGAGTTTGGTTGCAATAGACAGGGTTCAGACAGAGGCCTGGGGCCCCATGATGTGGCAAAATAACCCAATCAGTGCGGGTTGCCTGTCCATTGGTGCGCCTAATGATGATGCTGTTGATTAGTTTTGTCTGCAGAGTGGTCTGTCAACATGCCACAGGGCCACAGAGTGCAAGTCAACAAGTTGTAATGGGGTATTTATAATGCATGAAGGAGTGAGAGAGAGAGAGAGAGACGCTTTACGCTTTAATTACTTGTTTAATGAAATGTATGGGGTTGATTGTTCTTGTGTAGTATGTATGATGCTTTGGCAATATTGTTGTTACACATTCATGCCAATAAAGCTATTTTGAATTGAATTTGAATTGAATTGAGAGAGAGGGAGAGAGAGAGAGGCCACGTCCGTCTGCTGAGACAACGAGAATTAATTCTGCAATGAAATGCTGTGCCTGTTGTTAAGGGCAGATAGTATGCATGTTGCGGCCATGTGACTGCGAGCTAAGCTCGGCAGAGAGAGACAGTCCTACATATGTGCATTAGCTGTTTTATCATTGCTTGTACACATTCAGTTTTTTAAATCATGCCCTCCACTTTCTACAAGCTTTCACTCTTTTATTCTCATTTTCCTTCAATGAGACCTTTCTTCTTTCTTACCCTCGAGCTACACTCTCTTTTCTCTCTTTCTCTCACTCCCTTGTTCACTGATTCTGTAAATGTTCTGCCTGCCCACTCTCACTTGCTCCTTATTTTGGCTCTGTTAAGCTCCGGTACAGTTTAATCTCCATCTCTAGACTGTGTCTCTCTGCCACCTTTGTCTACATTCTTTCACCTCCACCCATTCCTGTTCTTTTTTGTTCTCGCCTCCCCAAACTTGACCCGTCATCTCTACAGCTCTTTCCTAAATCTCTCTGTCCTTTCCTTTCGTCTCTTCTCTTAAATAATATATTTTCTAAGGTCTTATTAGGTAGTTTCAGGTTTTTTTTAATTGAAACATTTTTAACTACTATAAGGCTTCTGTGTCCAAGTTATTGTACAAGTTTTTGGCTGTATTAATTTTTCCTGCCAATACTGGCCATGAAGAGCTCCCCTCCCAGTGCAACTACTTTGTAAGAGATCGGAGATTCTTTTTTCTGTGCAAAACTTCATTCTGAAATTTAGCTACAAATACATTAACATGAGGCTTCAGCAATCAGAGTTGGTCAAAGCTTCCAAATAATTGCTAATGTTAGTAGTGTTAGTATGTTACTCTCCCTCCACACATCTCAGCAAGGAAACACTTTTCCCGGGAAACACAAACAGGAAATTCCATGCTAACTATGTGAATGTACCCTTTACTGAATGTCCTAGATGGTAAAGATCTTTGTAATGTGTAAATTGTTTGCTAGGAAACATCTGAAACACCATCCAGTTACAGTAAAAGCAATCAGATGTGTAAACAGGAAGAACAAAACTTCCCCAAAATTAGTTTTAGATATATTAAAATAAATATTAAACTTACAGTAATTGCAAATCCTTTGTAAAGTATGAGGGACATTTCTGATTATAAGGTAGGTAGGTAGGTACATCTATTCTCACCATATAACAGGTTATATCATGAAACTGAGCTTTGTAACTCCCCTCTGCTACATAGCCGACAATATACATTAATACAGAAGCAAGCCTGATAGCTTGGGGGGAAAAGCTGCTCTGCAGTCTGGTGCGGCAGCTGAAACTTCTATATCTCTTCCCAGAAGGCAGCAGGGTGAACAGGCTGTGGCTGCAGCCGAACTAACCTTGTAGGTCTTTTAGTTACGCACACAGCCTTTTGTAATTTGAGGTATATTGTGTTGTGTTCGAGTTATCATCTGTGATGAAGTCGGTTAATCAGGGATATTGTGAAAACTTTTTGTCATAGTGTCTGAGTTGAGCCAGCAGACAGTAACTCTTAAAGGCAACATACTCTGACCACATAAAGCAGTTTTCAATAAAGTGCCAGGTCAGATATATATTAAACGTTACCTGTGACACTCAGAGGGCGGCACGGTGGTGCAGTGGTTAGCACTGTGGCCTCACAGGAAGAAGATCCAGGGTTCAATCCTTGGTCCTCCCAGGCCTTCCTGTGTGAAATTTGTATGTTCTCCTCGTGTCTGCGTGGGTTCTCTCCAGGTGCTTCCTCCTACGACCAAAGACATAAAGGTTAATAGGTGGCTCTAAATTGCCCTCAGGTGTGAGTGTGAGCGGTTGTTCGTTTCTGTGTGCCCTGTGGTGGACTAGTGACCTGTCCAGGGTGTACCCACTCCCGCCCAGTGTCAGCTGGGATTGGCTCCAGCCCCCCCCCCCCTACTCAGCTCTGATCAGCACGTATAGATAATGGATAGATGAAACCAGATGCATATTAGCAAGCTGGTTTTGTCATTTGGTTCAGTTAGCTACAACAACTTGAATTAATAGCTACTGTCTGTGGATGTTGTTGTGATGCAACACATTTTAGTTTTATAAAGAGTAAATGACCTCTCAGTAAACACTTAGGTTATAACAGCTAAGTTTGAACTTAAAGAAAACTGGCCCCTGGACGCTGTTGTTCCTCTCCTCCCTTTTTCTCAGTTATCGCTCCATCATTTCCTGCTACAAAATGTCTGCTGTTCCTCCCCTCCATCATCCTTGTATCCCTCATTTCCTCCACTCATTCTTTTGTGTTGCCATTTCCGTTTTCGTGTCTGGTATCTGTGTTAGTATGTGCTGTAAATACACCCAGAATGAGCCAGAGAAATCCTTCACTCTGACTCCTTTTCTCCCCGGTGCTCGTTCTTTGCATACCTCACAGGTTGTCCCAGACTTAGCCCTTGTTTCCTCTTTCACCATTTTGCCACAGTATCATAACGACCATTGCGCTTCAATCAAATCTTTCTTTGAATTCTCTACCATAACTTTATCCTTCTGTTCTTCTTTGCCATCCCTTATCTCCAGGTTTAAAGTGGTTCATTTTAATCCAAGTATAGCAAATACTAATTTCCCTCCAACATTTTCAGACAGTGGCCTGTTTTTACAGCAATAAAATAAACTGTAGTGGATAGTCAATACATTACAATACAATACAGCTACATATAATTTAAAAAAAGAGTGATTACTTCTTATTTTTTAGATATTTATATATTTTTGTTTTTGCTTTAGCCATGCTTTAGCGGCATGGCTCTATGGATGGCGATGTCTGTCGGCCGGTCCACCACTTTGGTCCTAAAATGTCTCTATGGATGGCAATGTCCCATGACCCTGTACGCAGGATAAGCGGTTGACGATGGTTGGATGGATGGATGGCAATGTCTGTCTGCGGGTCCACCACTTTGGTCCAGACTGAAATGTCTCAACAACTACTGGATGGATTGCCATGAAATTGTTTCTGCACGCTGACATTAGGATTTAGCTTTAGATTTAGTACAGCCTCACAGCACCTGTAGTATGGCTACAGAGTCTAGTTCAGTATCAACTGCGCTCATGAGCGGCTTTTGCAAGGACTATTGAATTTCAAATGGTTCATTCCGAAATTGTTGGTCACCTTTCATAAAATACTGACAGTAGACAAAACAATTTATGCAAGTTTGTTTTTACAAACTCACTACAAATTGTTGATGAATAATTATAATTTTAATGTCTTTTTAATAAAACAACTACACGGGGCAGAATTTTTGACTCTGAATGATGCATTTCAGGCAGTCACTAAGGTTTGATACAGTTTGGAAACAAGTCTGCATTTATTCAAATTTGGATAAAGTGAAAGCTCTGTATTAACGTGGGCTACATCCATCATAGCACACAGTATTTTGTGATTATTCACAGTATTTTGTGATTATTTAAGACTGTGCCATAAATGGAAGCTTTACTCAGTGGGACATAAACACTGCAGTGGCGCT
The DNA here is from genome assembly GCF_021292245.1 of Micropterus dolomieu. NCBI lineage: Eukaryota > Metazoa > Chordata > Actinopteri > Centrarchiformes > Centrarchidae > Micropterus > Micropterus dolomieu. The sequence continues at coordinate 23,611,792 of NC_060163.1, read as the reverse complement.
GAACTACTGAGCCCTGTAGCTAATAACAGAAATCAGCTGCCTGGTGGACTGGAAAATAATGAGGGGCTTTGTATCCCCATGGCACCCCCTTGCCACCTCTCTCCCTCAGGTAGACTGCCCGTCTTTTATCATCAGTGAGTTCCTTTCTTTCTGTTTTGTATGTATCTTTTTTGCTTCAATTATGTTCCACAATCACTCCCTTCTCAATTATCGCTGATTCTTCCTTTCTCTCAATTATTTCCTCTCAACTCACCAGTTCAGCTTATTTTGATTAAACCTTGTGATATGTTTCCCATTACCACCACAAAGCAGGAACAGAACTGAGCAATCTCCTGAAAAGTACGTAAAGCTATGCCATCACAACCCTCTCTTACACTTTTTCTAGCACACCGACATGATACCCAGATAGATTTTTTATCGCATTTATGCCTGTATGATGGCCAGAAAATTATGAAATAATGAAGGAGATTATGTCTGACAAAGGTGCTTGACCAAACACTGCAGTTCGCCTTTTGTGAGTGAATCAACTGATTGCAGTGATTCTCTTTGAAATTTGTTGATTTCTGCCTGAACCTTTGCATGTAAACCTGCCTTTTTCACCTCTTAAACAGCACTGACATATCATCACCTTTTAAGTTGATATGGTGAACTTTCTTCACATTCACTTTCTTTTAGCTGTGGTTAGGTCTAACTAACTTCTGAGGGACATACTGTATCTCACAAAGGTGAGTACACCCCTCACATTTCTCTAAATATTTGATTATATCTTTTCATGTCACAACACTGAAGAAATGACACTTTGCTACAAAGTAAAGTAGTGACTGTACAGCTTGTATAACAGTGTAAATTTGCTGTCCCCTCAAAATAAAACATTACACAGCCATTAATGTCTAAACCGCTGGCAAGAAAAGGGAGGGGAAGTATCATTTCTTCAGAGTTGTCATATGATTTACAAAAATGTGAGGGGTGTAGTCACTTTTGTGAGATACTGTGTCTGACTCCTTAGCTGCTAAATGCTACACTATGTTCACCAGCTTGTCGCAAAGTCTGTCTGCTGCTTTGTGCTGGGCAGATACAGTGGGTTTTTGCTGCTGGTAAAAATGTTACCAGATCAGTTTGCGCTAACCAAAGCAGTAAAGTTGCAAGCTGAAAAAGGCTAAATCTGAGGCGAACTGCAGAGACTCATTTGATCCACTGTTGCTATAAAAATCTTTATATAGATTATAGCTGCTTTAAAAATGTTGGTACGACCAAATCCTTACACTGCTAGGTTGCTATGATGCCCATTATCCAGACAGGGTTTCTGCAAGTTTTACTAATATATTGTTGATTTTGATAAATTTCAGTGCATTTGAATATCATTTTAAAAGGTGAAAGTGAAATTACTGGTGGTGTACATTTAGCCATTGGGAAGTTTTGAGTCTAGCCTGAAGTTATTTTTGTTTTGACTTTTCTGTGTTATTTCTGTTTTGTAGAAACATTAAATTGTGTACTTATTTCCAGGGCATATATTCATGTAACTTGATATAAAGATTGCAGGAGAATTTTACAACGAATCAAATGTTCTTTAAAATATGAAAGTTGAAACATAAGAAAATTACAATATAATTAAACTGTGTTAATGTCAGAACATCCCACCAGACACAGGATGGATGGAGGTGGCACAGAGTGTACATGCAGCACAGCACACGTGTCTGTTCCAGTACTGCTGATTGTTTGTCTCAATCAGTGTGTTCTTGTTCCAGGATTCATAATGAGCCAATAAACTATTTTAATGTCCTCCAGAGGATATTTTCCTCCCCCAGTTACCCACACCAGACGGTCAGTTAACAGAGATGTGACAGACTGATTTGTGGCTTAGAGGAGAGAGAGGCCAGTCAACAAAACAGCCATTCTCAATTACATACATGTCATATACAAAGTAGACAATCCTGTATTTGAATTTATTGGTGGCTCAGGATAATTTTGGTTTATTAAAACTCATACAGCATTATAATAACATTGTATGAACCACGTTAATTGCTGAAATCTCAGAACATGGTGGTCGATACTCAACAAACATCCAGGTTAGCCCGACTTATTTGGGAGAGAAAACAAATGTGAACTGTTAAATTATTTCCCAATATGTTTGTTGTAAAGATCCATCACAGTTTACAGACCTGTTGTGGTAAAACGATGAGGGAGAGTAGCAACAAAGGAAGGACAGTAAAAGATACTGCATGCTTTTGGTGGTTTATTAAAATCAAAAGGCCTACAGGCGGGCACAGTAGATAGGTAGGCAGTCAGGCAGGTACTGGTTCAAGTGGCTTGAAAGCAAAGATAAAATGTTATTCGATTTGCAAGATTGCAACTATGACAATCGTACAACGGAACAATGCATGTGTATATACAGTATAATGAGTGTGTGAATTACTTTAATGAGTGCAAAAATAACCTTACCGATAGAAATTATGCACAAAAAAAACCCCATATAAAGGTACAGCAAGGAGCTGGTTAGCTTAGCTTAGCACCAAGGCTTGAAACAGGGAGAAACAGCTAGCCTGGCTTTGTCTGAAGTTAACAAAATCTGCCTACTAGAATCTCTAAGCATGACTAATTTACACGCAATATATAATTTGTTTAACCAATACTAAATCAATTTGGTGTTTTATGATTATGGTTGTGTGTCTTTCTGGGCTCTAAGCAGTTGCCAGCCGAGACTCCAGGAAATTACTGCTCTGAGCATGTCCGATGGGTAAAACAATGAAGATTTAATGTGTTAATTAGAAAACTTTAGAGGTGCTGGTAGGTAGAATGTGATGCTTTTGGACAGAGCCAAGCTAGTTTTCACGACTTCGTGCTAATATAAGCAAATCAACTACTGACTGTGGCTATAACCAATAGTTGTGAGAGGTATCAATTATTTCATCAAACGCTCCACTAGAAAGAAAAGTGTATAGTGTATAACTATTCCTTTAATAATGTGACTTTAAAACCTTTGTAACATCTCTATAAAATTGAGCTACAAATGCGTGAAGTGGAATTTTGTGAACCAGAAACAGCCTGTAATTTGTCCATTCTCATAATTCATCTAGTTATTTGTTTACTTGCTTAGTCACTTCTGTTGAAGACTTTATTGCTTATATCAGCTGTTTTCGCTGCACTGCAGTATTTGGACTAAGTTTGTCCGTAACTGATGAGTGGGCTCACTGTTTGGGCAATTACCACAAAAAAGAAATGATTAAGACTTGTGGTCCCAACGCCACTGTAAGCTCTTAAGCCTTCATAACCACTTCATGTTCCTTTACCCCAGCTTGCATGAAAAACATAGCTGCTGTGTAGCAACAGCTCCCTGCAGAATTTGAGGATCTGGCTGCTGGCCCAAGCTAGTGCTTTGGAGGAAACTTTCTTTCTTTATTGTGAGGCTCAGCGATACATAGGTTTGCGCTCCCTCTCACTCTCTCTCTCTCTCTCGCTTCAGCACTGCTCAGGGCTTAAAGCTTGAAGTGGGAGCTAATGATGCACTGAAGTAGGTTAGCAGCCCGCATTGGAGCAGGAGAACAAATTCTGCTGAAGTGAAAATGTTGTACAGCTCAATCAGACGCCGAACGCCGCTCTTCAAACAGTAATTAGGTGCACTGATGTTATCGATTGCGTGGCAGCATCGATGGTGAGGGAAAAGATGGATGATTTGTTTTTGTAAATGAGGGAGAAGAAATCATTCTTGCATGTGTCGCTGCTGTCAGTGTGTCTGACATCTGCACTGGCGCTTTAGTGCCAGTGCAGATGTCAGCTTGGGCAAAGACACAAGCAGGTCATGTCTGAGGAGGGAGAGAAATCCGTTTGAAAACATCATTACTGATTTAAATGTACATCACTGTTAAAACAATAAAACAAATGTTTTTTTTTTTTAATTCCAGCAGCAGTTGTGTTAAAAGTCTCAGACATACAATACTTTAGGACCACGGACAAATTGTCTTCCCCTAGGGGGGATGCTTAAAAATCTATTTTTAACAGCTATATATTATATACTATATTTCGGCTATTTACACACCAAAGCTGGGTAACTCATTTCCCTTTCTCATATAGAATTCTGCTCTGCATGTCCCTGTAGATGAGACGGGAATTAGTCAGATGAATTTGAAAAAATAAAGTCTTTGCTACACGTCAGCCTTTATTTTAGGTTTAGAAACCAAAGACAGCAATGAATTGATCCTACTAACAAGTAATGTCTGTATAGCTTAAGCCTCATATAATAATAATATTAACTAGAACTGCAAGCAGTTGTTTGCGGGGTCCAAGCCCCCCCCCCCGGCGCCAGCCACGCCCCTCGTCCTGGGGAGGCCACGCGAGTCGACCCGGGCGGCCTGCTGTGGCTTCGGGGGCCCGCAGTGAATAAACGACCAGAGTTTGAAATTAAAGGCACTTGCGGTTACTCAGATAGAAAATGAATGTATGTCTATGGGAGTGTTACTTCGTATACGATTAAAAGCGCCACCTAGAGGCCGATTGACACCAAATTTCATACAGTCCCTCGGGAGGGCGTGCCAGATAAGGTCCCCAAGTTTGGTATCGTTCAGACTTTTCAAACCTAAGATATGACATCACATATTGTTTTTAGCGTTTTTCACAAACATTTGTTAGCTTATAACTGGAACAGTTTTTGTCGGACCAAAATTTCCTCTACAAACTTTGATCAGCTTGGTCCAGAGATTATCCGTGCCAAGTTTGGTGCCGATCAGACTTGTGGTTTCGGAGGAGTTTAATTAAAATAGGTTTTTTAGTTTTCGCAATTTTGCGGGGAAAAAATATTGAAGGAAATGGGCGTGGCCTGTACTACGAAATTCAGCTCGTTCCCCCGAACGCGTGGATGGAAGATTTTTGATATGGTTTTTGATGAGATATTTGATATTTCTATGCGGGACTTCCAAGCCGCTCCGCCTGTACTGGGTTCCCAGCCCCACTCGGGCTTGGAGACCTCATAATATCTTTTTTATAGCACTTTTTTTATTAAACAAGGAGCTCTTCTTTCTCTGTGTCTTAGAGCTCCATTGTTGACCAAAGACTATTAAAAACACATCAGTGAGCATCTCTGGGTGACATGTTGCGTTATCACCATGAACACACAAACTGTAGTTTATTCTGACTCAGTCCAACACACACTGTCCTGCTGCTGTAAATACTCTCTAGAGCACCAAATGTGGTTTCATACTGCCACAGAAAACAACAAACGCTTCCTCCTGTTTGAGTAGCATTTGCTAAAAAACTAGTGCTCTGCTTTTGAAAGGAATAATTTAGCCATTTATTAAAATAAAGGTATATATTTGTGATGTGATGGAAGGACTTAAAGACTTTGGGCTTAGCGCCACAGACGGGAAGTTTAAAAGTATTGAGAGATGAATTACCGAGTTATTGGCTTTAGTTTATGCATGGGATGTGTTGACAATAGTAAATATTTAAATATTCTTTAACTGTGAAATTATAATTTTTTTGTCTTGATCGAATGAAATAACTGCTTTGAAATAAAAACATCTAATGACCCTTGTGTTACAGTATGTGCTGAGTGCTGAGGGGTTTTTGTATTTCATTGCTGAGAGATCAACTGTAAGTAAAACAGTGCAGCTGTCTTTTTCTCAGTAAACAAAAAATATGCACTGGAGTAGTCTGCACATTTTGTTCATATTGATCCCAATTCATTTATGTTTTCATTTCACTCAGCTTAAACAGCTGTTTAAAATCCAGAAAAATGAGATCAATAAGTTTTCAGTTTTCAGTCTGGATATATGCTCTAAAATAATTGAATTTCTCCACTGATACACATCCAACACCTGCTGTCTAGGGCGACAAATGCTATATTGATCGTAGACAGAGCAGAACAGAATAGAAAAAGACAAATCTCACACATTTTTACTCAAAAAATTATTGAAGGAGAAGGGGCAGAAAGAGACGTCGTGAAAAAGAAAGACAGAGTGTGAAGAAGAGACAGCTGCTTGGGTCATCAGAGACATGTGGATACACTCCCCCTCTCCCCGAGCTGTCTGGACTCTCCGTGAGGGACGGAGGGAGAGATTTAGACAAGATGTGAAATATTGAGTGGGTTGGAGAGGGGGAGGGGGAGACTGAAAGCTGTAGGGAAAACTGATAGAGGGCATAAGGTAACAGATTATATTTAGCTTTTCACCGTCATTTGGTTTGCTTTTGGTAGGCAGGTGTTTACCTGTTCTTTGTTGTGCAGCCGCAGTGACCCAGCTTCATTTGAGTAATTCAGGGTTAAGTGCTTGGGATTCAAGCTTAAACCCACAAGCCCACAAGCTGCTGCTGCCGCCGACAGAGTGCCACGCCACTCACATCTCAACTCGCCTGTCATGTCCACCCTGATGGTGCATGTCAAAAGACAGACTCTTGTCACGAGGGAGGAACTGTTGTCTTTTTTTTTTCACCGTCACAGCACCTATTAAATTTTTATAACATTTTAAATTTAGCAGAGAACCTGAGACCCAGAGCAGGAGGAGTCGGATGAGGTTGTCAATTGGACATCAACAAATACAAAGATACAGTTCGTTACACAAAGGTTTAGGTACATTAAGTAATAAAAATCACCCAATAAAAAAGGGGATTGGAAAAAGTAGAGCATGAAAACAATTTCTGTTTTTTGTCCTATAAATATCCCATTTTATCCAGTGTTTTTCTCAATGGTGTAACATTTACTCAAGTACTGTACTTCAGTACAAATTCATGTATTTGTGCCTGACTTCAGTATTTTCACTTTATGCTACTTTACACTTTTTACTCCATTTCATATCTCTGACAGCTTTAGTTGCTTTTCAGATTACAAATTTTCTATTAAAATAATATTATGAATGAGCTCAAGCTTAAACATCAACAGCAGTAAAATGCAACACATAACATTAATGAAGTAATAACACATCCTGTCTTGTGCTTAAAGTCACTTTTTGACTTTAAAGGCACAGTCACACCAGATAAAGTGGGACAGCAAAAGTAATTGTGTCGGGACAAAGTTTACCAAAGTAGAAGTTGTTGTAAAAAATTCATGCAGATTTACTTCGCCCTCTCGGCGAAATAGAGACGCACTTGCGGGAAGTAAGAGTGCTGAGTCCCTGTATGTTTGAATTTCACAAGGAAATCAGAAATCTCTCGGACAGTAGTACAATGACCCAAGTATTTTATTATACCCAACATATCTTTATGTCATTTGTTGAAATTATCCTTCATTGAGGTGATACTCTTGTATACTACAATCCCTTTGCTGGTTCCACAATTAAAAACATAAATAAATATTTGATTCATTTTTGGTGTCTTGAGATTGTGGGACAGAAAAGAGGCTGCATAGCAGCACAACACCAAATATTTTAAACTCTTTTGTTTTGAATGTTGTAGACTGTTTGTCAATAAGGACAGAGGCTGGATCAGATGAGGACAAGGTGGATCAGTTCAAAGTCTAAAAAACACTTAATCTTAAATTTGTGGGCAAAATAACTTGTAAAAATCCATAGTTTATGACCGACACAGTCATTAAATCTCCGGTCACGCTCCTGTAGCCTTTTTTACACATCATCCCTGTTAGGCCTTCTCGTTCTCTCAAGTCAATATTTCTATTTGACCATTTCTCTCGGGGAAACACCTCATTCATTTGTCTTGTGAGCAAAAGGTTTCTGTCAGACGCTCAGTTTTCTCTGTCGCCTCTTTTTCTCTGTCCTGCTTTCACTTGGCCTCATTATGTTGTGGGTTTTGTTTATGTTTATGTTAGTTGTGATCACCAAGAGGATTTCTAAGATCTGGTTCCATGTCAGTGTTACAGCACAAATGTTACAGTATGTTTGGCTGCTTTTAAACATTGATTTGGGGTTGGAATAGTTTCACTTTATGCAGAGAAAATTGGGGGTTTAACGTTCATATAGTCACTTAGAAATGCCATAAATCTCTGTACTGTGACAAAGTACTTTGTGTATGCATATTGCCGGTTGTGAGGCTTTTATGAATTCATTAAAACACAAACACACTAATCATCTGTGGCATTTGAGCAGAAAGGGGAAAAGTGCCAATATGGTTGAATAATTATGCTTGTCTGTAGGACACTTAAAGGTATAGTTCAACATTTTGGAAATTTAACACATTCACTTGTTTTCTTTCCAGCAGTGATATGAGACAAAAAGAAATAAAGCTCCTGCCTGTGAATTAAAGCGGCGTTGATCAGTGTTTTTATATTAACAATGGATCTCCTGACAACATGAAAGGGGACGCTCGTAGTGAAGGATCACCCAACGCTGCAATTCACCTCAGCTATACTGAGCATTTTAGCATCTTTCAGCTCTGTGTTTTAGTTTTCCGGCTTGCATCTGTCACCACCTTTGTCTTTGGCCGCAGCACCAAACAACACACAGATACAGTTTGAGACTAGCGGAGGAACATAGTGGTGCATTTAGCAGCTAGAGAGCCAGATATGTTTTTCTCTAGTAGGTGGAGACCAAACTTTTACCCTGTAAAGCCTGAACCATCAAACAATTGCTAGAAAATTCAAATTTCTTGAAAATGGAGTTGTTATTTTACCTAATGCCAAATTTAAAAAGTAAATTTTTGAATAGCCCTTTGCATGTATGAGTGTTGTTTTGTATAATAGTTGATACATTCACACTTTAGTGCAATGTTTTGGCCTCATCATGTTTTTTTTAAACAACATGATACTGTTTTGCCATTTAAAAATTACAAACCAAACACAATTTACTGTGTATTTCTCCTCTGATTTGCTCAATTTTTATTTAAAATCAATGACCAAAAGACAATTATTATGGGGTGAGTCTTGGAAACCAATCCAATTAGACATTGAGCATCTCGACACAGCAAGAAAAGACAATGTAGGCTTCAAAATTTCTCAATTTCTGCTGCTAATTTGTTTACTTAAATAATTAAAAGTGTATGTAGCTTAATGGAATGCATAATGAAGGATATGCAATAAAACTATGATTTACAGATCTATACATAAATTACCTTATATACACCTGCTGGATCTAATTTGATACAACCAAGCCAACACAAGCAACGTATAAAGTGACAACAGTGCTTAGATCGTCAGGTGTATGCTACAGTTGATGTTTGCTACACAAAATAGTAATTAACTGCAATAACGACAATAAAATTAAAATATTGCTAGCTACCCTCCAGGCAGTCAGTGGACATAGAGTTGTTCCTGTGATGTAGAGACAGAGCTCAGTTAAAACTTTATGGATGAAAGATACATTTGTTACAGATTAATAACTCACCACTCTGAAACGTCTTGCTCCAGTCTAAGTTGGGAAGCTGGTTCGGGAACATATGCAGCGGAACCGAAGTTCAATCTCAAAATGTTTTGCAGCGGTTTGCAACGTTTTCGATTGAACGATTGACAGTGTGCGATATTGCGCAATGTGCTTTGAGGTATGTTTTCTCCCGTTTGGTGGGCGTGTCAGAGGTGTTGCAACAGCTGCGACAAGTTTGTGAACACAGTTGTGTTAAAAGGCAAAAAAAAACAGTGCGCTAGTAGTCCCTAATTATGTACTGAGCATGTGCAACTCTAAACAAAAATCAAATAGAAGTGAGATGCTTCACTCGGTAGCTAAAAAGGAGCGTTCAACACACAGGGTGTAAAGCGGTTCTGCAGCAATTTACAGTATGACTATGGTGTTTTTTCAAAAATTAAACCATGTAAACCTATTCAGGTACATCCCCTAAATAAAATTATGAACCTGAAAATGAGCAGAATATGACCTCTTTAAAGCTCAATAATTAACAAGTTGCCATTTTGGTACCAAATCTAGCAGCCTTCAAGCATCTTAGTCCCTATCACCATGCAGTTTTGGCTTTCTGTTAGTGGGATGGCTAAACAAACAAAATACAACATGTTAATTATTGAGCTTAAGGTGTAGGTAGGTGTATTTTTAAATTTTGGACAGAGCCAGGCTAGCTGTTGCCCCCAGCTTCTAGTTTTTTTTGCTAAGCTAGGCAAACCCTCACTCCAGCTCTGTCCCTAACACACAGACCTGAAACTCACTTTCCAATATGCTAATATGCCTTCTTCCCAAAATATTGAACTAATCCTTTGATTTAGCAGCAGCGTCGCTAAATACGCACACTTGGTCACACACACCTTTTCACACTGTCCCTGTGCTGCTGATTCTTTGCATGTTCTGTCCTCCCCTCACCTCTCACCAGTCTCTGCCACAAGACCACCACTGAATACTAATTGCCATTACAAGAATATTTTTTTTTATAAAAGTGTGCATGTGTGTGTGTAGCCTCCATGTGTGCATGCAAGAGGCATTTGGGAGGCTGTGATTTGCTGGCGATGACTGAGAGCAGGAGGGAGGGAGGGAGGGAGGGAGGGAGGTACGCATTGACGAAGCGAAGGGAGAGGGAGAGAGCACTGTCCCTATCAGCTTCTTTTTCGCTCTGCGATTCAGGCAGCCAGCTTTTCTGTCCTCTCCTCCTCCTCCGCATCAGCAGCAGCAGCAGCAGCAGCAGAAGGGAAGAACGAAAAGGCGCTGGATTGAATGAAAAGATGGCAACAGATAGATAAACCAGGGATCTACAAACGAATGCAAGGGAGGACTAAGACATCAGTGGCAAGAAAAGCAGCATTTTCCTCAAACACCCACACCCGCCGAATGTGCGATGGGAAGAGACTAAAGAGAGTCTGAGAGAAAATACTGACTGAGAGAAGTGGATCACATGAAGGAGTAAGCAATGACAGCGGACATCTGCACCTGGACAGAGAGCCAGGGGAAGAAGTGAGAAAATAAATCAGACAATCAGCACTGTGACTGTAAAACTGATGGTATCCATTTTACAGTGGGAGCAACAGGAACGTTCGATCTGTGTGCGAAAGCTCAGCTTTTCTACGTGCTCATCCGTCTCCTTTTATTTTTTTAGTATTTTCTTCTCTTTAATTTATTTTGTTTATATCGTACCTACAGGCTTGTGACGAAATCAAGCGTGCTTTTTGGAATCCCTGCCTTGAAGTCCGAGGGTGGCTGTACCTCCCTCCCACCCCTCTGTATCTTCCTCTATTGTGTGTGTGTTTTTTATTTTGCGTGTTTTTGTTCATATAAGCATAAAGAGCTTATTGTATGCCTGTGTGTGTTGATTTTTACCTCTTCATTTCCGCATTTTGCACCCATCTGTTTCATGCTGGCTGTCCGCTCACACCTCTGCCAGTGTTTCATACCATCTGTGAGAGTGTCAGCTTGGGCCCCCTATGTGTGTGTGTGATTGTGTGTGTGTGTACCTGTGAGTGCATGTAAAAGGATTCAACGCTGTGGCGTGTTGTCACTGGCTTTCGCTAAAAGGTGGCAGCTGGACAGGTGTCGCCTTTGGGTAACTTGGCAGAGGCTTGTATCCTGTTGAGACCATGCAGAGAGAGCGTGTTTACTCATTTCTATACAGTCACCTGGAGAAATTACAGATTTAACTGCGGTGAACTTATTTCCTATTAAACATCATAGACTAGCCTGAGCACTGTGCACATTAGAAGAAAAGTGCTGGATTTATTTCCCCGTTGTGACTGAGTCTCATCTGGCTCGCCTTCTTGAGTGCAGCAAAGCAGTTGTTTCTGTACATGTATTATCCATGGCTGTCTTATCTATAATTCAGCATCAGGTGGGCTCCCCGGTGCTGCCTGGTGGGCGTTGATCAAGACATTCAGGGACAAGACTGTTGGAGTTTGATGCCTGCTGATAGCATGGTCCGCCGATGCCACTGACTGCCTTGACAGCAGCCTGATGATGTGTTGCCTCCCTCTGCGGTCTCCGCTGATCACCGACTGCTTTCTGTAACAGGCAAATTCACATCCAGCTGTCTGTTGGCACATCAGCACCTACTGAACAGCATCAGACGAACCTTATTTTTTATCTCTTTGGATCAACTTTTCAAAAAGAAAGACTGAATCATTAGGGCAGATTTTGTTTAAATCCAGCGTTTTTTTTTGGACTTGAAGCCCAGTTCTGTGTGACCCATGCACCTCCGCATCGTCCCCTTACCATGATCGGTGTTAACAGCCTGCACTCAACAGGGCGCCTACGCTCACGCTCTCTTTGCACTGTGCGCTACGGAAGGGACTTCAGAATGATGGACCCGTTCCGCTATCCCAGAACCCCCCGCTCACGTTCACTCAAACCCCTGGTGTTTCCAGACCTGCTGGGCAAGGCTCAGGACGGACAGAATCACCCACAGGCCAGAAAGAGGAGGAAGGTACTGAAAACGGTTTGCTATTTCCTGTTACTTTCCTGCAAGTCACTGAGAACACGTCATTCATTCATTCACACAAGTGCTACTGATTCTCAGATGATCTTCAAAAGTAATCTGAATAATTCTTATTTCATACCAGTATGACATGTCATAACAAACGATATCTTACCCCACATAACATAAAATAATACCTCACTGTCAATCAACACCAGTTGGCCAAATCTGTCAGATGGTCTGGTAGGTTCCTCTGTTTAACTTACAATCTTCAACTCACAACAAACCATTATCGCATATTACAAATCCTAAAACAGCTATTGTTTTATTGTTTCATTGATTTACCATCTAAGCTTCAGAGTGTTTGATGACTGATATTGGTTGACTGCCAGGCCTGACTGGCTGTACACCACAGCTCAGTTCAGCATATTGTGTAAAGCCGACCATCCAAGGCTAATGGCTCTCATTTGCCAGCACCCGGTGACGTTGATGAAGCAAGTGAAGGTGACGAACATCCATCCTTGTCTCAATGAGCCTCCAGACTGAATGAGTCTGAATGAAGCTCTGATTTATACCCCACCTCCATCTACCTTTTTTTATTTACTTGCCTCCTTCTTTAATCTTCTATCTGTAAATCCACATAGTCCCCCTGCTGTTGGTGTTGTGTGTTCCCTTAGGATTTACAGAAATGAAGAATATTGTCCTGCAATAACTGAGTGTTAAACTCAGCTGTTACACAGTTGCTTTTGCATAATATAGAAATATATGAACACATTAATCACTAGACAAAGACGATGATAACATGTGCCACCGTTAAAACCATCATTACTGCCTAGAGCTGAATCAATCAAGAGAAAAATAATCAGATTCATATCATATTTATACAGATTAGTTGTCCACAGCTTCAAATGTGCTGCTTTTGTGAGGATTTGCTGCTTTTCTTTGTCTTACGTGAAAGTTAACTGAATATCTTTTGGGTTTGGGATTGTTTCTCCGGACAAAACAAGCTAATTTGATGATCACCTTTGAGCATTATTTTTAATATTTTATAGATAAATGGAGAAAATATTCTGCAGATGAATCAAAAATGAGTCACCGCTCTTTTACTGACTGACTGTGTATATGCTAATTTCTCCTTTCTTCATTCTTCTTCTTCACATGATGTGCCAGATCTTTATTGTCTTTTTTTTGCAGGGTAAATGCCAGTTTTGTTGTCCAATCTTGTACGTTTTCTACACTTAAACATAGTGAACTTCTGCAGACACAATGTGTTGCTGTTGTGACAGAGCAGTAAACTTTTACAGCTTACAAATTCACTGTTAATATTTGATGTGGATTTGTGCTACAGAAGCAGTTCAGTCGGAGGAAGCTCAGCTGTCTGTTTCTGTAAAATGTATGAGCACATTTAGTTTGAAACATAGTTTGAATGCTAAGATTTTACAGTAGCGCATATGGAAACCCAAACTAAATGTGTCTTGGCTGGCTGGTCATTAATATTCATGACTCTGTGGAAGTTTTTCTGATTAGGCCCAGTTTCACAGAAAGCTGTGGAAATGAACCTGATCAGACGCACCGAATCAAACCTCATTATAAATGCAATTTCCTTTGATTAAAAGTCACAATGCAACAAAATGATATTCAGAAAAGGTTCGAAGTCTAAAACAGCAGAATTCAAGAGAAGACCATTAGCAAGTTCATGAATCAAAGGAAGTTATTGATTTGCAGCATGAGGTTTGTTTCCCCACATGGCAATTATGGTTGTGGTTAGAGAGATCCTATAGTAGTGGTCTACAAGGAATTCAGAGGTGAACGAGGTGGTGATGAACTGCCTGTAAGGGTCCTCTCCATCACCTCATCCGTCACAGCTGTCCAACAGCTGCGTCCACTGCCTCGATCTGCCTCTTAAACTCTCCAGTCTAATGGCTTCATGCTGTCATCTGTCCCCCTGCTCTTCCACCGCAAATCGGCTGTGAAACTGAGTTACTACATTCAGCTCGCACAGGCCAATGTCACTCGGGGGTGGTCGAGTGAGAAGTGTCTTGACTGTCGCTACAGATTTTGAGGAAGCCAAAGTTGCTGTGTGTCTAAAGCCTTTCAGAGCAGAGACGCAGCGCTGACCAGCTCCCTCGTTAAACTCTGTTTCATTCTCCCTGCTGTTATTCTGTAGGTCTGTTTTAGGCTGTTTTTGTTCTTTTGATTATGATGATAATGAAAGTAGAATAGTGGAAACAATGACCCACAAAATGGTGAAAACTGGTACAAAGAAGGAAACAAACAGGTTGAAAACACATAAATGTAACCCAATTCAAGTTCATAGATATTAGCCAAGGCATGCCTGCAGATACATCCAATACTTTTTTAGTGATATATGTAGCTAACTTCACAATTTACATTAATACAGTAACTATCCTTTTACAGTAATCCAGTATCTCTTGTTGCGTTAGACCATAGCTGGTGAAGTTCAAATTTGAGGTTTCTTATTTTACTTTGTACTTCTACTCCACTACATTTGATTTGTGAATATTGTACTTTTTACTTTTTACTACATTTATTTGACTACTATCTACTTTACAGAATAACATTTTGATGCACAAAATATGATCATATTATAAGAAACTATAAAATGTACATTAAACATCCAAGCAGTAAGTAAGGTAGCTCAACATTAACCAGCTACAAAGCTCCTTTTCCACTACACAATAAAAGGAGTACTTTTACTTTGGTACTTGAGTACATTTTGGTGTTGATACTACTAACTCTACTGTATTGCTAAGTCTTTTTGAATGTAGGACTTTAACTTTATCAACTGTAACACTGCTACTTTTACCGAAGTAAAAGATCATCCAACACTGCTTCTACTGCAACCAACTATTGTTTTTTTAATGCTTAATCATTTTGATTAATTTAATTAATCAATATTTTATACACTATAAAATGAAATGTTAAAAAATATAATTTACAGTTTCTTATAGCCCGTGGTGATGTCTTCAAATTGTGTGGTCTGCTCCAAAAACTTTGATAGAATTTTTGGCAATACATTTTCTGTAGATTGACTATTCAATTAATCAACTTATTAATTCAGCACTAGACAAACTTAAATGTGTAAAGCCAACTCAGTTATGTGTTTTTACTGAAGTCTTCGTCCTGTTTTAGTATTTTCTTTTTTTTTTATTCTGTTCAGTGTTCACGTTTCTCAGCTGTAACTTAATTTTTCTTCCCCTGGTCGATTGGTTTTGCTTCAAAGTCTAAATTATTTATGCGCTGATTGATTTCCCTTATATCCATTGAGAAGCCCTAACTGATGTTGTTTACTGATTGGATCATTGATTGATTGTTTGGCAAAAGAAAACGAGTTAAGCTCAGGCAAAGGGCGGTGAAAAGGGATGACATTTCTCTGAGTACAATTTATTGAATGAAGCCGGCCTGCTTACTGTGCAGCTTTCACCACAATACACTTGCAATATTTGATCAAATCATCAATTGAACACAGCTGAGTATAGCTGCCATTTGACGTCTGAAAATTCGATTTTCTTGTTTTCCTCTGCAGGCTCTCTACAACTCAATCAAGAATCAGAAGCTGCAGTGGACGCTGTAAGTAATTTTACATCGACTTTATGTTGATATGATTCACCTTAAACTCTGTTTTCTTTATTTTCTCCTGCTGACTGTTTCTGTCCTTCTCCTAGTCTGTGATTAACTCAAATGCATTTAAAGCTCTACACACACACACACACACACACACACACGTTCACAGTGAAGGGCAGGAAACAATAAGAAATATTGATTAACTTGTTAGTATCCTCATTAATGACGTGAGTGTTGTCTGGCATGAGAAGGAAATATTAGTGTGTCAAGGGTTTCTATTCTGGATCGTAGCTCCGGCGTGCCTCAGAGATGCCAATTAAGTCGCTAGCTTTCCAAGCTTTGTTGCCATAGTTACGGCTCCATGGATACCGCATTGCTCTCAGCTGCAAACACACACACACACACACACACCACTTTCTAACAGAGAGATGTATGTACGTGTATACATGTTGGCTTCTGTACATGTGAACATGAAAAAAACGCAGAAAGATGAAGATGACTAAGAGAGAGAGAGAGAGAGAGGCAACTCCATTTAAATGTCTCTCTACCTGCATCCTGTACAAAGGTGTGACCACAGTCTCCCACTACCTCTCCAAAAATAGCTGCAGCAGCGCTCCCGAAGCAGCTGAATAAAAGTGGTCAGAGGAGCAGATCGAGGAGGAGATCCACAGAGAGGCAGGCAATCCAGTTCAAACATCTCCAATGACATATAGACAGCTATTTAAACACTGCCACCGCATAAGAGGCCACGCGGGGATAGAAAAAGATGTCATTTTGAGACACGTAAACACCGTCAAGCAAAGAAAGAATCCACCTCCAAACAAATTTAATTACAGATTAAGAGAGCAGTCTAGCTTCTTTTTTCTCTGGTTTTGGCAGCAGAGACTTGCACATGCTCGTTTTTAATATTTCAGCTGGCCGAGATCATTGAAGTAGAGTAAAATTTGTCCGCGGTGGAGTTCTGCTTTGAAAAAAAAACCCCGTTATTCAGAGGCAGAGCACAGTGTCGCTTTTGCCACCACGTTCACACCCTGCTTGCTTAGTTGATGCATATTTCATCACACAGAGGACATTTCTTCACTTGCAAAGTCACTGACAGAGATCGCAACACAAGGACACGCACACCCTGTGACAGATACACGTCAGCTCTGGGTCGACTCTGAGGCTGTAAACGTTGCTTTTGTTTGTCCTTGTGCACGTCTTGGTGGGAAGCATCTGTTTGTGCATTTGCAAATGATTATAACAGCACAAGAGTGCATATTCTATTATGCTCTATATATAAACTTGCCCAGCATTGGTTTACTCAGTTACCCACCAGATTTTCAGGCACTAAAACAAACCTCTTGCTGTGATTATATGAATACAAATTGTATGTGAAATCAGGCATGTACATCTCATTACAGGTGTGTGTCTGTGGGCGCACAGTACGTGTATTTTTATGCTCCACGATGAGAAACACAGCGATGGATGTTATTTCACACCCCCACAGAGAAAGACACGCACATGGCCGCTCTCAGCAGTGCAGTTGGATGCACCCACATGTTCTTCTCTCTCGCGCACAGACAGCACACACATGCTTTCTCATTCAGAGGCGGGGGTGGAGAGCACAGGGAGAGGTGGTGGTGGTGGTGGTGAACATTGTGCTCTGAAAGGGAGACGCAACAAGTCGGAGATACGGGAAGATGCAGGTCTCTGGAGAGAGAAACAGGGTGAAAATGGTTGAAACAGAAATTCAGCAAAGGATGTGATGATGAAGCGTGCTGTACGTGAGAATGTGCGAGCGAGAGGGACAGTCAGGACCCATCTGCTCTATTATTCCTTTTATTCTGCTAATCCCTTTTCTCCTCCTCCCTCAATGGCTCTAATCATCCTGTCTTGTGATTGTCTGCTGCCGCCACCTCTCACCTACAGTAGGAGAGAGCACAATGTGTGTGAGCCACTACCTACTGAAACATGTCTGAGTATTAAAACCTGGCTTTTAATACATGGTCAAATTTATGATATTGTTTGCTTAGGGCCCTTTTTGACAAGCCTCATTTTGGTTACAAAACCAGAATTACCGGTGTGAAAACAAAACCATAGTCCAACGAAGAGCATGGTTTGGTTCGTTAAACCAAACCAAACAAACTAAGCTGTGGTAGCGCATGTTGGAGAGGAGGAGACCGGTCTGGTACAAAAAGTACTCGACAAAATAGGTTGTTTGTAAGTGCCTCCCAAAAACTACGAGCATTTCCCATACCAGTTCAGTTAAATCTCAAATTAACTCACAATTTATTTGGTTTCATATGGGACTCGAACGTTGATCTCTGTCTGTTTGAACATCCACCTCCTTACTTTCTCTTTCGATTTATAATCAAGCGGGAAGCTTCCGGCCTGAGAAGCGAGGCCAACGCGGAAGTCCCTTAAACCTGCACTCTATCAAACGGCCAGCAGGGGGGAATGTTCTGGTTGCAAAAAGAAGTCCAGCTCCATTAAAAATAATGGTAAAATGACGCTACTTCTTACCTGATTTATTACCTCAGTAAACTCTTTGCTGATGAGTTTATGGTCCCATTTAGAGGAAAATAGACCAGAAAGCAGAGTATGTTTCAGGGTGGGATTATCTGTGATTGACAAGTCGTTACCGTGGCGACCTGTTAGATTGTTAAGAGTTGGCTGTTCACTTTCTCTGGTGAGTACGTTTAGTTTTAAGACTCTTGTTCGCTAAACAAAATTGTCAGCCCTGTTAAAATGACAGTTAACGTGAATTACAGATGCACCTAGCTAAGCAAGCTAACTAGCTCCACACACGACCATTAGCTCCACCGTCTCGTCCAAATATGGTCACATCCGGGTGATGTCACGATGACTACGTCCACTTCTTATATGCAGTCTTTGTTTATAATACATCACTCGACTTCTTGCTTTGCTACCATCGTACGGCCACTAGAGGTCACTGCCACAATAAACGCAAATATGGTTCGTAATAACGTGCTGCACAAACGACGTATATATAAACGACGTATACGAAGTATAGGGAGACGCAGATCATTCAGGTGACGATGACAGCACGTAGGTATATCATGCAATGTGAAACTTATACTGACCAGATCTAATGTATATAATTTTACAAAAACCTTGGTTCGGACTTTCTAGTGTGGAAAAGGTTGCAATCTTTCAATCTGCAATTACAATCAATCAGATAGTTTTAATTAAAAAATTCTGCCAATTTAAATAAGGTTAAATCTCTGCTATTAGCGCTTCCATCTACATAAAACTCTAGAAGTTTAAAAAAAGCTCTTTTCTGTGTGCCATAAAGGTAAGATAAAGAAGCAGAAGTGCGTCCTCTGCGAATGAGAAAATGCTTTGTCGTGTACAAGAGTGTGTGTGTGTATGGATGAATTAATGTCCTCTTTCACTTGACTGTGTTTTGGGTGTTTTTGCCATTTGGTACAATGACTCACTGTCACAGGTGAAACTAATCTGTTTCCATTGGCGCAGAAAACCCAGCATGCACTTCTTTCAACTGGCCGACCTGTTCAACCGTCTTTTCTTCATATTGCATCAACACCCTTTCCTTTCCTCTATTTCCTTTTCCTTTCAGTTTCTCTCAGTTACATATTTTCTTTTGTTTCCTTTCTTTTCCTCTGATCCTCTCTCCACCTTTCCATTCTTTACGGTATTTTCCTGTCCTTTATTTTCCTGTCATTTATTTTCCTTTAGTTTCTTTTCATTCCTATTTATTTCTTTTCTTTTCTTTCCTCTTCCACTTTATCCTTCCCTTTCTTTTACTTTATTTTCTTAGTCTTTCCTCTCCTCTTCTCTTTCCTTTCTTTACGGCATTTTTCTTTTATTTCTGTCCTTTATTTTCCTGTCCTTTTTATTTTCTTTTAGTTTCTTTCCCTCCTGTATTTTTCTTTGTTTTCCTCTCCACCTTTATCCTTCCTTCCTTTCCTTTCTTTTTCATTTCTTACTCTTTCCCCTCCTCTTTCCTTTTCTTCCTTTCTCGCTCATATCATTGTAGATAATGTTCTGCCATCTGATAAGGATCAGCTTTGTCTTTTTTTCTCCTGCTCTCTCCCCTCCTCTGTCTCCTCACTCCTCTAGCTCTCCCCCACCCCCCACTCTCCAGCTCCCCTCGACTTTGTCTCTGTGTAAAATGGGATTCAGGCAGGCCGGCAGTTACCAGGCAACAGGCTACATGCTCATTGGCTCGGTCTCCGCCTCCCTTTCTCTCTCTGGCTCCTGCACGGGGTTAACTGCTGTTATGTACTGTTGGTTACTCATAGCGTGGTCTCGGGGGGGTTCGGCATCCAGCCATTATTCTATTTTCAGGCTGAACTTTTGCATGGGTGCCGCCTGGTGAGGTAACAAGTGGAATTGCCATGTTACCTCACTACGCAGATGAAGAGACACTTTGGTGTTGTTGCCTGGAGCATCTATCATCTCTTAATGTGACAAATCCCTTTAAAAACACTAAAATAATGCATACAGTGCATTGTAAGGGATAATTTAGAAGAGAATGGGATTAGAACTACTGAGCAATGTGTATAGTAAGCATTGTCAGTCTTTCAAATACAGCAAATACACACATATTTATGATTTGCTGTAATATATCTTCATGTTATATTCTGTAGTT
This sequence comes from Micropterus dolomieu, assembly GCF_021292245.1. Classification (NCBI taxonomy): domain Eukaryota; kingdom Metazoa; phylum Chordata; class Actinopteri; order Centrarchiformes; family Centrarchidae; genus Micropterus; species Micropterus dolomieu. The sequence goes on along the minus strand of NC_060163.1, from coordinate 23,591,379 downwards.
GAAAAACAACAGAGGTTTCCAAGAAATTACGTAACAAACAGATGAAAAGAACTGCTGATGGATACACAAATAAAGATTCAACATCTAAAAAACAGGAATAAATCACTAATCCCATGATATTGTTTAATATTATATTCATGTTAGGATTCAGCACCCAGCGTGTTATGGTCTTTTTTCAATAAAACAGTACTGAAATAAATTAAAAAGAATTTTTGAAAGGTTTTAAAATGGTAATAAAATAAAAGAAGGCAGTTAGTAGACAAGAATATAAGATAAAAACTAAAGTCAACTAAAATTAAACGTTTAAAAATGGTAATAAAGCAGTAATAACAAACACAAAAAAACGGTAAAAAGGGGTTAATAGACAAGAATATGAGGTAAAAACTAAAAAACATTTGGATAAAACCAAAAATATAAATGTACTGTTCACTTTTTGCATAAAGACATGTGTTTTGCGGGAAACACAAACACACACACACACACACACACACACACACACACACACAGTGAGAGTAGTTAGCAAGAAATGGAGCTTCAGTCGAAGGCAGCCAGAAAACCAGCAGCTCGTCAGAATCCTCATTTACAAAGATGTAAAGGCGTGTTTCTAATGAGCGATGTGCACCCTGCACAAAAACATATATTCTGAGACATGTCAGTGCTCAGTGTTTCAGAACAGGCTTTAGTCTTCCCGCTCACTTTCTTATCACCAATTTCTAATTAAAGGTCGAGTCTGTTTATTCCAGCTAACGTCTTTTTTCTTTTTGTTTTTGCCCGTCATTCCCCACAGTTATGATTACATTGTACATACGGAGTAATTAACCAAGTACCAAGACGATCAGACAGGTTGTGAGCAAACTCACAATATAGATAGATTTTGAAGGTGAAACAGTGATAAATAATAAGATAAATACAAATTAAGAGGAGAAATACATAAACCCATTTTCATCCTCTAAACATCAATATAAGTGTAAAATTTATTGGATAGAGACTTTAGATAACTCCCTTGTAAATTGGCAAGTACAATGTTTTTATTACTGATAATGAATGGTGGTCAAGTTATCCTTTAACATAGGCTAGTACTAATTAATTAATTAATTCAGCACCACAATAGTAGAGAAGAGTATAGATGGTTCAAAAACCAGCACATTTCCATTTTTTCCTATTTGCATAAAAAACAAATAGCATGTCACTGCACCACCAGAGAGATCATGACTCTAGCTCTGTCACCACGTCTTCACCATCAGTGCCTTTGAGAGCTTTAGATTCAGAATAGGAGGAGGGAAGAAAGAAAACGAAACAGGACCAACCTACAATTTAGACCAGCTTTAGGCGAGGCAGTTTTGTTTATATGGCACATTTCCAACACACAGAGGCAATTCAAAATGCGTTACATGGGCGAGGAAAAGCATTAGAATAACATTTAAAAACAAAAAGCAATAAACAGGAATAAAATAAATTAGGATTTTAAAAACTTGAAATGAAAATACAAATGGAATAGACGGGATATACAGTTATAGTGCACAGTTTGTAATAAGTGGCAACAAATGAAATAAAAGTGCAGTGGAGAAACCAATCAATCAAAGGCAAGAGGTCATCCATCTGTGTGCAGCATAGTAGCTAAAAGCAGCTATTCAACAATATCATAATAAAGTTAGTTCTTTTCTGAATTATAACAAAACAATTTAGTTTATTAATATATTACCAAAAAAATCGTTAAACACGGTGGTCCGATCTGTCTGATATTTCTGCTGTGCTTATTTTATGCGCTGTGTGACTTTCCTCCACATCTCACCGCCGGTCGGACTAGTTTTGGGTAAGCTTTTATTTTTCTGTGACCCAACAGGTAAAATGGGTCTCCAACCTAACGCTAGTGAAAGAGTATGTAAGCATTTTAGATTAATGAGATGTATAAACTTGGAAATAAGATAATTAATGTGAAGCAGGGGGTTTTCTAACCGGATGTTCCTTAAAACAAACATTGTGATTGGTTCTGTAAGACAACAGTTAACAGCAAAGGTTTGGATCAGATAGCAAGAATAAAAAATTTAAAATATATATTGTCAATATTAATAGTATTGTTTTCTTTATAATTAACATTTTTGATGTCTCACCGCAAAGCCCATTGTTGTGGAGCTTTCGATTGTAGCACACAAACTACCTCAGCAGATGGAGTTAACAAGGAATAATAGACATTCAGATTTCTATCTGAGCATTTAAAGGACTTCTCCTCAATTAAGACTGCGATTATCTGTTGTGTTGATGCATTGTTAGGGATGATTAGCTCTATTAATCCTTGTTTCTACTAATTTAATTAAATAAAACTTATTGCATCACCCTGCCACCATTCAAACAGACCCCTTAAAACCCACCTTTTCAAGCTTGCATTCCCCACTTAACCTCATTCCCTTCGCTCCATGTTTTGTTAAAATAAAACTTTTCTTTTTTCTTTTATACATCCCTACCCTTCTTTCTTTTCCCTCCCCTCCATTTAAAGATTCATTTTTAAATAACAAGACTTGTTTACAATAATATGTATCACTGAAATGATTTCACCCTGTGTGTTCACTCTGTAAAGTGTCTTTGAGTACATACAAAAGTGCTTACAAGTTTAATTTATTATTATTATTATTATTTGAGATTTTAACTATCCACAAAAGTGTCCACCTGATTTTCTTAGGAATTGGAATCTCTCCCTTTCTCGGTGCTGTAAATTTCTGTTGCATGAAACAATAGTCTTTCTCACCTCTATGAGGTTCATTCAGCATCAAGAGGAGGAAGAGCAACATGCATCTGGTTTCTGAGAAGAGTTGCCCCCCTGGGTAAAGATGCCCTTGTTTTTCACCTCAAAGCTGGAACAAGATGGATGGTGTCACTCTTTTGCTGTGGTACTTTTTGATCAAGGCGAGTGGACGGCTTCTCAGGAGAGCAGGAGCAGAGCACAGCGAGGGGAAGACACACAATTAAAGCTTTGAAGGCAGCTTCTGTAAATGTCTTGTGCAACAAAGTCTCTGCCAAGACACCAGCAGTTGGACGGCGATATTACTCATGTGTACTGTATGAAATGAAAGTTTCCCAGTAAGCGTGTGAAATCTGTGGACCTCTTGTCCTGTGCTGTTCTTTGTGTAATGAAGTGAGAGGCAAATGGACAGGATGAATGATGATGTGTTTATTCGCGTTGCTAATTAGACGGGACACATAAGTGTTGATTTTTATTTATTTTTTGTCTGCATAGCGACGAGGAAGAGCTGCGGAAGTCGTTTTCTGAGCTCGGGGACAGCCTGTGTGAATCCAACGCCTCCAGATCGATGAAGCGGGTGGGCAGCAGTAAGAAGCCCCTGACGGACGAGACAGAGCCGTCCGGGTCGCTGCTGTACAAGAATGGATTCCTGGTCCGCAAAGTCCACGCCGACTCGGACGGCAAGAGAAGTACGCCTCAGACCTTACCCTTCTTACGTCTTGAGTTGCAAAATTCATGCTTGCCCTTTTAAAAAGAAGCTGACAAAACAATCTCACCTCAAGGTCCATTTAGTGATCGTCATCAGCAGATAAAGTTTGCTCAGTTGAATAAATCCATCTTCTTCTAATTAAAATGCTGCAGTACACATCTTCAGTAATACTGTGTGTCATGCTTGTACTGTGCCGTGTGTTACCACTAGTACATAGTGGTGACACGTAACGTTCAAATTCAAGGTACTTGTACTTTACTTGAGTATTTAAATTTTATGCAACTTTATACTTCTACTCTACTACAACTCTGGGGCAAATATTATGCTTTTTACTCTACACTACATTTGTCTGACAGTTTCAGATGTTCAAACCCTGCCCGTCCAGTGGAAACCACCTATCTCCAAATGCTGAGAAATCCTCCTCTTTCTTCAGCTCAATAAACTATTTAAACGCCCCTTGGATCAGCTGGGAAATGCACTGTCACAAAGCTGAAAACAGGCTGTATTTCTGAGCTCATTAAAAGTTGACTTTTTTGAAAAATACACGGTTCTCACAGGACAGCGACACCACAAAAATAAAATGATCTCATAGACCATGATGCGTTGCTGTAGATTAAACTACCCAACTGGATATAAAGAAGTTCAAATGAGCTCAGCCTTAAATAAACAGGAATATTAACACAGAAACATCAGATATAATAGTGAAACACTGACAGGGAACATTTTTCTGTGCCATAAGTACTTTTACTTTGATACTTGAAGTACAGTTTGCTGATAATACTTAAGTAAGCTTTTGAATGCAGGGATTTTACTCATAGTGTAGTATTTTTGCAGTATAGTATTGCTACATTGACTTAAGTACAAGTTGTGAATACTTCTTCTATGAAGTATCAAGACTATTATAGATTAACCCAGATCGAAGGTGAGAGTAAGGAAGCTGCCGTTATTGCACTTCCCTTAAAAACCTGTGCATAACGCTATAATGCATGTGTAGGGTTTTACTTTTCAACTGTGTGTTAGGAGTTTTGACCCAGGAGATCCCGTAGAAACTGTTTCATTAGTCACAGAAATGCAGTTGAAACAAAGCTTATAATCTGAAATACTTGAACAAAAACACAGTTTGATGTCTTTTTAACCTGCTAGTCGCCAAAACCACACTGACTGGTGTGTGTTGTTAGCTGCACCAACAACAAAGTTCATGTCAATGAAAGACAAGGAAGAATTCACAAGCATCTTACACTTTGATTCATTTTCCATTAAATCCTCATCTTCTGAGCGGCATGTTGACAACCCACCAACCAGGGAACGCTTTTCCAAAGCTAGTGTCAGAACCAATTTCACACCAGTATTTTCAGACTGAATAATTTCCACATTGGCTTTCTATTTGTTGAAGAGGGCAAATGCCAACAGTCATCAACCCAAACATCTCTGCTTTCACTGTCAGTGTGAACATGTTCTGTCCGACCCATGAGAGAGAGTGTTTGGTAAATTGTGGTTAAATTAAGGTTTCAGTTTGTTTTATGTGTATTAGATGCTAAGGTTATGTTTATATTTGCTATTTCTCTCTCTTTAAGTGCTAGAATACACGTACAAATATTTTTATTAATAATGACACCTGTTAGTGCCGTAAGCTTCAACTTTAATAGTGTGCACATGTAAAGAAGTTTAGCCAAGAAACAACGTGGCAACAAGAATCAAGGCCCCGGGAACAGAGCTGGGATGTGAAATGATTTTTGCAACTTCCACATTCATCACATCACATTTTTTCCCAAACACATTCATTGGAAAAGGAGTTGGAAAGTCTAGAAGAGCCTTATGATGTGTGTGGGGACCCAGTAAGTCTTGGACGCACATGCCCCAAGCAGCTTAGCTGGAGAAGGACTCTACTGAGCATGCTCTGTGGGCTCCATCATAAGAATCCCCTGCCTTGATGTTGTGATTATCTTCAAATACACCCTATTTAATGTTTTTTTCCTGCCACTTGGACTTGGGCAGTACAGTTTTTTAATTCACACAAAAGTTGGATTTAATGAAGTGGAACTCCAGTCAATACAAGTTTCCAGACTATTTGGCTTTAAAATTCACGTGTTTTGTATTGTTTCTTGCATATGTTTATGACCTGCAGGTGTAATGTTAACACTTTGTCTCCTCCTCACAGCACCAAGAGGGAAGAGAGGGTGGAAGACCTTCTACGCCATCCTAAAAGGGCTTATTCTCTATTTGCAAAAAGTAAGTCACACAAGTATGTGTAAGGAACAACTACTGCTTGATATTTATTATTCGACCTTTAAAATAACACTTTACTTTCATGCCAAACAAACAATAGGAGAATCTTTACAAAATGTTCCTTCTGTATCACGTCGCCTACACGTAACCCCGAAATGCCTTTTACAAAATATCACAGCCAAAATAACATATTAGCAGTGACGAGTCATCAAGCAATCAATCAAAGGAAGTTACTTAAATAAGGCCATTTCCTGTTGACGTGTCTAAAAAGTGCTATGACATAATCCAGGTCCCGGCACTGTGCAGAGGAGCCATACGGACTTGGCTTTGGTCTGTATGGCTCAAGTGGATGTTGTATTTATGAGGCTGTAGTGACGCCGTAGATTTGTTTTCTTGGGCTCGGTATGTCCGGTCTGGATAGACTCTGTCTTGTTTATTTGAATCTAAATTAAATCGACATTTTTAGGCTCTAATTTGTCTCGACAAAAATGCTGTCCTTCTGCTGTGTTACACAACATTTAAGATCTGAGAATCTGAGAACTCTGGCTTCTTTTGAGTATCAGGAAAAAAAGTGTGGATTTGTTGTTGTTGCTAAAACTTTTTATATTATTATATTGCTATTGTACCAGCACTAGTAATTTCAAACTATACCCCCTTTAAATTACTTTATAGCAAATTTACCCTCATTAAAGAAGAAGTTTTTCTGTACATTTTTTGTTGTTATGATTATTTTATTTCTGGTGTGAAATCACTGAACTCTAAATGTAGAGTCTTACTTTCAAAATCTCCAGTCATGGAAATTCATGGAAAATTCTTGATACTTTCTCTTTCTATCATGGAGGGAGTTTGTTTGTTTTTTTACTATGTTTCTGTTTCTTCTCTTTGGTGTCAAAATATCAAGTGAGGTATTGGAAATAACTTGTTTTGGTTACAAATAAGCATCTGAAATAATGTTATTCCATAGAAGGAACATAATCACCCTCCACTTTCTCAGATTATCAGTTTTCTTCAGCATGGTTGGTTGCAAACAATGCAACGCTAATGTTTGCAACCCTTTACCCTCTCGCCACTTCTCCAATAAAGTATGTTCTTAGTCAGCTCACCAACTTTAATAAGTTATAAGACCCCTTGGTGGTAATCATACATTCATTTCTTATTTATAATTGCCATGGCAGGGGGAATACAGGCCTGATAAACAGCTATCTGAGGAGGACCTGAAGAACGCCGTGTCCATCCACCACTCTCTGGCTATGAAGGCTTCAGACTACAGCAAGAGGCCCAACGTCTTTTACCTGCGAACTGCTGACTGGAGAGTCTATCTCTTTCAAGCACCGTGAGTCCTGTTTTCTTACTGAGCTGAAATAATATATTAATAACTTTGCAGTTATCCACACCTACAGTATACAGCATGGGTGCATGGACAGTTGCACATTATCTGCAGCAGACCTTAAAATTTAAACCAAATCCAATGTGAAAAAAATCAACTTTAATCAAACCCAGCAGCAGAGATGGACCCTTGTCTTATCTTGAGTCACAGTTTGAGCCGTATTTCTCTTTCTGGGCTGTAGTCTCGGTCCAAATTACAGTATGCAGTCAAAAGTATGTGGACATCCCAGTCTTAATGTTTATTTGTGTACTTTTTGGTCTGGAGCAATTTTTTGATGCCTGAAAATGTGATAAAATTTGCACTTAACTTGGCTAACAATGTAATAAAATGTCCTGACTGATATTGTAATCATAAGAAAATCCGTGATTGGATCCCCCTATCATAATCCCCGTGGGTGCAATTGAGTAAAAGTCTTTCTACTTTTAAATTTACTTTGTATTAAGTTATAATTTTTTCTTAATTTCAAATGTGATTCATCACCCTTTTTGAATGCAGACATTTCATAGGATCAGGCATGGCAAAGGAGACACTTCATTCAATAAGAATCACGGTTAACTCAGTTGAAAAAGAATATTTCATGACGATTGAATCGACTGTTTTGCCTCCATCACTTGTGTTACGTTAGCCATCTTCTGCAGCTTTCCTGATGGTGTCTAATTCATGATCCACTCTCGTCTAATGGACAATCCTTGCATAACGACCAGTCATTGTCATGTTTAATCATGACAGCACCTCTGTACAGAAAGCCAGCTCCATAAAGAAGTGGTTTTCTTAGTTTTGTTTGGGAGAACTTAAGCTCAACCTTCAATGATGCTCTTGTGGCTGAATGGGAGCAAATCCCTGCAGCCAGGTTCCAACATCTGATGAAAACACTGAACCTGAAGAGTTTTAGGAATGACATGTTCAGCAATCACATATGGGTGTAATACTATGGTGTCCACATACTTTCGGCCGTGTAGTATAGCTGTGGTTTGTCGGCAGAGTATTCAACCTCAGCTGACAACATGCAGAGCCAGCTGTGCACATGTGCAGAACACATGCTGCTCAATGCTACACGCACATGTTGAACAGGAGGTACAGTGAATGTTAAGAGTGAGGTGGAGGTGTGCATGTGTGTGTTATCAGGATCCAGGAAGTGGCACATGAGTGGCCACATGTTTCAGCCCCCAGGAGGACAGGCTCTGTGCTCCAGTTGCAGCTTGCATTTGTCCCAGATACTGTACCCCTCTCTCTATGTCTCTCTCCTCTTTGTCTCGCTATATCTCTCTTTCTCTCTCTCTGTCTCTCCCCGGGGATTTAAGCAAGGCTGTCTGATTCAATCTGATATTTCTCATGGGCCCCTAATGGGTCTGTTAGTGTAAAACAGGCCCTTTTCTCTCATGCATTAATTGGGTGCAAAATAATTTTTTTATCAACAGCAAGGCTGCATTCTCTGACAATTATCCCTTTGATGTCGTAAGCTAGCCATGTGCTGATGTGGGCACCATGTAGAGGAACTGATAAGTGTGTTTGCGCCTACTCGTTGTGTTTTGGAGTTTAAGATCTGTTTGTAATTGCTTTTGTGTGTTTTCTGTGCATGTGTGTCTATATGTGCGCATGGTGTACTCATGTGTGGGCGTGTATTATCCGTCGCAGGAACGCGGAGCAGATGCAGTCTTGGATAACACGGATCAACGCGGTGGCCGCCATGTTCTCAGCCCCTCCCTTCCCAGCAGCCATCGGCTCCCAGAAGAAGTTCAGCCGGCCGCTGCTGCCGGGGACGATGTCCAAACTGTGTGAGGTATATATTAATGTTAACAGCTATGTCCTGAAGGGGGCTGAACCTGATCTGAGTCAAGTCCAGCATCCTGTGAAATTCATTACAGCAAGCCGATGCAAATCTTTCAAAGTTGAGAATAATGATCGGTTCTGTTTCAAAAGGAGCTGACACACATCATTTTTCATAACATCATGGCAGAGTAATTAGAATTAAATTTTTATGAATAAACACTCCAGTTAACGCAAATGTAATGTATTGCTGGTGGCCACTAGTGGCTATGAATGCAGGCATTTCATTTCACATTTAATAAGTAACACCAGTAGACAGGCTGATAGCAATCAAAGCCATGAGTGAATATGAGGTCAGTAAAACAATCTTTTTATGCCTCAGAGTCGGAGGCATAATGTTTTCTGGTTGTTCGTCTGTCACATTCTTGTGAAAGCCATATATCAGGAACACCTGGAGGAAATTTGCCTCTGTGACTTGTGGCCATAACTCAAGAATTAATATTTCACAGTTGGTGATACATTGACTTGGTGACACTTTGGACCTCAAAAAACCTTAACAAATATGTTTGCAGCCATAACTCAAGAACTGATTGGGATTATCATAATGTCATAATGTCCTGGGAAAAAAAGTTTTCAGGCCACCATAGCTCAGGAAGGAGAGATAGTGACCATATTTCACAGTTGGTCAGACACTGAATAGGCACCACTTTTGACTCAGTAGCCATAATTTAAGAATTAATTGGGCGGTTACAGATTTCACACACATGTTAACTGGGAAGACACAATAGGTAAACAATAACTTACACAGTACGAGCGCTCCTCCGTCCGTCCATTCTGCCTTTAACTTGTTGCCTCATTCTGATTTGCAAGCGTCATGGGATTAACGTGACTGTAAGCAAAGTATTGGAGCGTGCTTAGCTAATCATGATGCTGTGAGTGAGTTTTACTACGGCTTATAGAGAGGAGAAAACACGTACACAGGTGGCTGTGGGGGTCAGTAATGCAGTGTGGGTAAAATAGGAAAATCATTTAAAAAATAGAAATTGAAGAAGTCAGGTGTTATAATTTCCTCCCTCATGATGTCAGTGTTGACCTTATGCTTACAGGAGGAGCAGGTAAAATCCCATGAACATCGATTCAGATCCCTCGCCACTGAACTGACAGAGTTGCGCTCCTACCCTCCTGACCGCAAGGTCAAAGGGCGCGAGTTGGAAGAGTACCGCCAGCGAGACGAGTATCTGGAGTTTGAGGTGAGCTGGACTCGGACAAAGAAATAAATGGGAAAGGCAGTGAGGCATTAAATCATTATTACAGTGCTACAGCTCTCTCAGTTGTCCAATGCTAAATTTCTTCTGACTGTCTCTCCTGCACACTCACACTTTTATAGAAAACACGGTATGCGACTTATGTCATGCTGCTGCGAGCTAAGATCCGGAGCGGAGAGGATGACCTGTCTGTCTTCGAGTCCCAGCTCCTGGAGGACAACGGGCTGCAGAGGGCTCACTCCAGCCCCACGCTGCAGGACAGCAGCCAGGCCAGTCAGATCAGCCAAGCCAGCAGCACCAGGGACGGTGGCAACAGCAGCAAAGCCAGCGGCTGCAGCAGCAAGGTTCGACAGGAAGGCCAGAGACACAGCTACCGACAAGCCGTCAAGAAGTGAGACGGGGCGGGGGCGCCGGGAGCGGCACAGCGTTGCACTGCCAGCGGCAGGCTGTCTCCCTGCAAAGGTTTTTATTTGAGATCCAGGAGGGTTTGGAGCTCTGCTTGAAGGGGGAGCAGGAGTGAGGGTCTACTCCACGCCCTCCCCCAACCATGACGCCCTACCCGGCACCCCAATCTTCTCGTCTAACAGAGGAGGGCTGGGAAACACCAGCGAGGATGTTGGTGCAGGAGGTGGGAGGAACGGCTGGGAGGTCACAGATCTGCAGAGACGAGGTGTCTTTGAGAACGCACGCTGGGTGCAGCAGCAGACTGTACTGTGCAGTGAGATAAAGAGGGTGCTTATACATTGAACAGGGCACCAGACAGGACATCCAGCATCTTTTTTTCCCCCTTTTGTTCTTTCAAGGCACCTCTCCCGCCACGTTCTCCCACCTTTTTTCTTGACCACTAACTCAGTTTTGGGACCAAACGCTCGTTTTAAAAACATCCCATTTTAGACGATTTGATTTCACTTGAATTGCTACCGCCACTCTGATTTGAAACGCTGTAATAGTTACTGGACTAGTAAAACATTACAAGGTCTTGGGGAGCCATTACACTCCAGCTCCTTATTTTGCCACATCACCGTGGTGTGTTCACATTCCACACAGGACCCCGGACATTACAGCTTCTAGCTCCTGTACATTTTTTGACGGATCTTGGTACCAAGTTGAATCAACAGACTGTGCACAACATGTTATGATGGAGTGTTGAGGGTGTGGCCAAAGAATACAATACGATGAGGTGGTGCAGCTTGGTGCAGCTCGTCCCTCCTCTTTTCTCTTGTCACTGACGGCCAATTAGACGCAACAACGCCAGTAGAAGTTCACAGTCCTCCTGATGTGCAGCAATGTAACCGCATCTCATCAAGAGTGGTCTTTTTTTGCTCTATTTGAAAAGGCGATCTCTTTCCAAGTTGCTTTCGCTTCTGTCCCGTGGTGTGCTTCTGTTCTCTTTCTATTTCTCGGCTGAAAGTTGTTTTATCCAGTTATCCGCATGCCTGCATCCAGCACAGCTTGTTTTAGGCCTTTTACTACTTTGAGGGCAAAACTGAGAGCAGCAAAGTTGTTCTCTGGGGTCATGTAGTCCTTTTTCTCATGCCGGTGCCATAACCAACGTGTGTAATCTTTGTCTGTACTTGTAGTCTCTCATTTATAAACCCTATTTCAACACTCACCAGGCAGACCCTGAATGTTCTTGTTTTTTCAATATTTTTACAGTATTTTACAGTTGTTTGTTGACGTTGAACCTATCTCACCTGTGTGTGTCATGTGTACGATGAATTATGATATTGAAAATATAAAAGGAATTATGTAACCCACACTCTTTGTAAACCTTCAGGATATGTTGTATATAATGCTCCATCAGCTGGCCGCTTATATTGTAGGATATATGACGGTATATTTACAATATATTCAACACACTGTTGTGAAGATGCATTAGATGCACTCAAAGTTGACATTTTCTTCTTGTAAGTCCCAAAAGCGCTACACGATAATCATGTGTTGTTCACTTTTTTTCTTACATGTAGGTAATAATTCAGCACAATATTAGTAATATAGTAACGCCTGTGTACGTATCAAAGATTAGTAAGTGATTGCAGGGTGTTTGAGGCGTGGTTGTGGCGTGTGAGGATTTCAGCTACCGTGGGAAGTTTTCCAAAGACAGCGCATGGTTTGCTATGACCTTATAGCATGATTTTAAAGGGATCAGGGTTGGTACTGTTGTCAGAGATGCATGAAAAATGTGAGGAATTTAAAAAACAAAAACAAAAAGAAGAAGTGTGAAATGAAACTCCTCATTAAGGAGGGTGTGGGCGGACTGATTTAATTACCATATCATGTTTGGAACATTTGATTTTGGTAGTCATGAACACGTCATAGCGTTATTGATGTATAGCCATTTTCTACTCAGGCTTTAAAAATGACACCTTGCGCAGCTGCAGTGCCAGTGTCCGACCAGCAGGGAGAGCTGTCAACGATCAGTTTATTCAGCCATAATCACACCTGCTGCACCCGCAGTGAATATGCATGGAAACACCCACTCACCTGAAGATGAGGATGGATACTGCAGGGCTAAATGAGACGACACTTGCGTGTATTAACTTTGGATGTCAAGTCTGTTTGAGTGTGTGTTTACACGTCCGTCTTGCTGAATGTAGGCGTGTGCATGCTGTGACTGCGCCGGCTGTTCAAAAGGAGCCAGTTGTGTGACGCTTCTTCCATACAGCTTCAGTTCCCATGTTGTTAGCTCTAAATGTGTGTTTGAATTTGATTTTTAGAACAGATGATTTCATATTCAGGCTTAAGCATATCATAGTGTTTGCCTCTTAATCACGTTCTGCCTGCAGTTAAGAGCTGAAACAGAAAGCTCCTCTCATCCTCTGCTTTTCTTGTCTGCACTTCCCATCTTTCTTTTCGTTCACACGTCAGTCATTTCACTGATATCTCTTTATTGTCTGGTGGTTTTTAAAGAACATTTATGTGGATACTGTGGCCACAGCTGACATCTAACTTGACATTATTGCTGCAAATTTATTTATAATGTTTGAATCTGCTGTCTGTAATGTGGCCAAACTGTCAAAGAACAGCCAGTTGAGTGCCATTCATCTTCCTCTCAGGGGTGGATGAGAAGTTTTGATTCAGAAAGTCCTGATTCATTTTTGAATATGCAGTTACATCAGATAAATACCAATATTGCATACATTTTAAAGCACTTTTCAGATTTTATCCTGGAATCTTAAATATATTTTTATTCCGGGGAATAAAAATATTTTTATTCCAGACTAAGCAGTTATCATGTATGTGATCTTTTGACTGATATTTTGACATTTTACACACGGCTCATCCCTAACAAGCAACCACAACCTATACATATAGCACAAATGTACACATTTGACAAAAACTAAAGGTCCCCACAGTAGCTGTTCTGGAGCTTTCGATCGTTTCATACGATCTTCCTCGGCACACAGAGTTTATCCAGTTTTAATGAAAATGTAGTTGTTGAGCACTTTAATTTTTTTTTCGTCCTCTGCTGTTTCCAAGGTCAAGAATTTAATCTCATATCTACATTTATCAAAAGAAAATTCATCTTCACTGACTCTTTTTTTATATAAGCATCTTGTCATTATTTCCTTTTCTCTAATTAAAAATGCCAAACATTAGAGTGTTGGTTAGACAAAAGAAGCAATTTAAAGATGATGCTTTCCCGAAAATTGCATTTTTCATTATTTTTACACGTCACAGACTTGACAATTACTTTCTGAAAATAATCAGCAGATTCATCAGTAATGGAAATAATCACCACAAAGATAGTTCTTGATTTGATTTTAAGAACTGATATTGGATCATTTAACTTAAAAATGTCCACCATAAATAATAATTTTCTGTTTCTTTGTGTGTGTGTTTGCAACCCCTGTGTTATATATGATAAATAAACGAACCTTGAACCATGAAAATCAAGATTAATTGGAACATTTTTCTTTTCACCCAGTTCCAGTAATTAAAAAGTAACTGGAGACTGCACTGAAATAACACCCCAAACACAGATTGTTAACTAAATAAAGTGCAATAGCGTAATCCTACTGATAAGTGTTATCGGCACAGGCTCAATACGCTCCATAGCCTACAGTACGGATGCAGGTCTTCAGATCCTCCACCTTGACAAAGCCCCCCCACACACCTCATCCCCGCCTGCTCTCTCCATGTGTTGTCACCACTCACATCAAAGAGCAGCTGCAGGATCTCCGCGGCACTGGTTAGCATAGGAATAGCTGGTTCCCCTTGTGACGGCTCTGTGAAGTCACCCTGTTGTACTGTGTTCACAGCGGTAGAATACCTCTGTTAAAGCAGCAGTGCATGCCTGCGGCAGTTTTGGGCAAACTGTCCTTTAAATGTGCACTTGTGCTTTTTCCATCTCTGCCCACGAAAGCCTCATTTCTGAATGTGACATGTAAATAAAGCATGAGATATTATGGCCTGCTGTTCATTTATATTATGGTTAGAGTATTAAAGGAAAGGTTAATATATAAGGTAGGTCAACATTTCTTTTCCTGTCCTTGAGCTCATGGTCATTTTTTTCTATCAATGTGAATGAAGCAAATGGCTATATTTAACGCTGTTGTATGCTGTTGTGTTTTAGAGTATCGAGCCAGCTCATACAAATCTTTTGACATGTAAAGGTCTGATCTGATCCATCTCAGTGTTTTTTAGGCTGGTGCAGGTAAGGCAATGTTCATTTTATGCTACACATACAGTGAGCTACATGTGTCACTGCCTTGTTAAAACTCACCAAGGAAAATGTTGTTTGTGAGCTTCTCATTTTGGGAGGCATAGAAGATGACAATAAAAGTGTTTTGGAAGCTTAACTGTGTCTGAACATCATTGTGTGTGGAACATACCAAAGTATATTTACAGCAGGTAAGTACATTTCTGAGCTCCGCTGCATTTATTTTACAGGTGTGTACTTTGCAGACTAAGATTTTTAAGATTTCATTTAAGATCTTTATCAGCTACAACATTTGAATGCTGATCACGTGTTCAAGTATCAGCAATAATGACCCAAAAATTTTTATTTCTGGCAACAAAAGTTAGTACACCCCAAAGTGAAAATGTCCAAATTGGGCCCAATTAGCCATTTTCCCTCCCCGGTGTAATGTGACTCGTTAATGTTACAAGGTCTCAGGTGTGAAAGGGGAGCAAGTGTGTTAAATTTAGTGTTATCGCTCTCACACTCCCTCATGCTGGTCACTGGAAGTTCAACATGGCACCTCATGGCAAAGAACTCTCTGAGGATCTGAAAAAGCACGGTGGCCAAGACCATACAGCGGTTCAACAGGACAGGTTCCACTCAGAACAGGTCTCGCCGTGGTCGACCACAGAAGTCAAGTGTACGTGCTCAGCGTCATATCCAGAGGTTGTCTTTCGGAAACAGATGAGTGCTGCCAGCATTGCTGCAGAGGTTGAAGAAGTGGAGGGTCAGCCTGTCAGTGCTCAGACCGTACGCTGCACACTGCATCATATTGGTCAGCATGGCTGTCGTCCCAGAAGGAAGCCTCTTCTAAAGATGATGCACAAGAAAGCCTGCAAACAGTTTGCTGAAGACAAGCAGACTAAGGACATGGATTGCTGGAACCATGTCCTGTGGTCTGATGAGATCAAGATAAACTTATTTGGTCCAGATGGTGTCAAGCGTGTGTGGCGGCAACCAGGTGAGGAGTACAAAGACAAGTGTGTCCTGCCTACAGTCAAGCATGGTGGTGGGAGTGTCCTGGTCTGGGGCTGCATGAGTGCTGCCGGCACTGGGGAGCTACAGCTCATTGAGGGAACCATGAATGCCAACATGCACTGTGACGTACTGAAGCAGAGCAGGATCCCCTCCCTTCTGAGACTGGGCCACAGGACAGTATAACAACATGATAACGACCCCAAACACACCTCAAAGACGACCGCTGCCTCGCTAAAGAAGCTGAGGGTAAAGGTGACGGACTGGCCAAGCATGTCTCCAGACCTAAACCCTATTGAGCATCTGTGGGGCCTCCTCAAACGGAAGGTGGAGGAGCGCAAGGTCTCAAACATCCACCAGCTCTGTGATGTCGTCATGGAGGAGTGGAAGAGGACTCCAGTGGCAACCTGTGAAGCTCTGGTGAACTCCATGCCCAAGAGGGTTGAGGCAGTGCTGGAAAACAATAGTAGCCACACAGAATACTGACACTTTCAGAACAATTTTTATTTAAACACACATTGTATTGATTGTATTTTGGCCAGATTAAACTGAGAAGATCTAAGAAATTGCTGTTGGGCCCCAATCAAACGTACCTACAAAAATATTTTTTTAGGAATATCTACAAAGTAAGCACAATATAATCCAAAATACAGTATAATAAGGTGTTGAAATTAAACTTTGGCACTTTGTTGATATTGTGCTTTGGTGGTGCAAATTCTCACATTTGCCATTGAACAATCTAATATTAAAAGCCAAGTGATACACTGTTAACCTGTCTGTAGAGCAGACATGTTTTACATGTTAATCTTTTGGGACTTCAGGGCCACATAGACTTGAGTAAATTATCTGAATTCTTACTCCAACCAATGGTGTTGTGACTTGTTCTGTATGTGATAGATCGAAATTCTCAGAAGGAATTTAAATGGTGAGTTTAGGAAGGCTGAGTTTTAGGATGACATTATCTATTTAGACTTTAGATTCCTGAACACTCTGTGTGGCTAGAATGAAATGTCAAAATAATATCCTAATTTAATATATAGTCATAGTTTACCCCCGTTGCTACTTAAGGTTCAAGTAAGGCTTAGCAAGAACATGACAAACAAACAGTGGTGGAAAATAAGTAACTGCATTTACACAAATAGGCTACTTTATTTACTTTAAATACACATTGGTGATACTTTTATGCCACTCTCAGAGAGTAATATTATATATTTTACTCCATTATATTATTTTGACAGATTTAGTTAATAGTCAGATGTGGATTATTAATACAAAATATAATCAACATATAAATTAAATGTATTATTAAACTGTCCAGGTGGCTATTAAGTAGCTAAAGCATACAATAAATGCTCATCATATAAGCTGTTTAACCTTATTTAAAGTGGCTACTGTCTGAATTTAATAACCTGATGGTGGAAGGAATAAAATATTTGGAGTAATTATTTCTATATGTGTAAGTGCATATATGTATGATTGCTTTTAATTTATTACATTTTCATGTGTGTATATCTGTAAGTATATGCTCATGTATTGCTTAGCTTTAATTTATTAAAGCCAATAGAAGGAGAAAATAATTTAGCTTAGGCTATGCCTTGGTGCCAAGACCTGCCAACAATGTTAGAAGAAAACAAAACCGCCCATATTTCCTGATACATGTACCACTACAGAATTGTAGACCACTACACACCTGTAGACCACTACTGACCTCAGAAGCAGCTGCCCTGCAAACCCCTTACTTCTCTTTCTCCTAAAATATAATATGAAGTTTAGTTTTCACTTTCTTTTTCACTTCTCATTCTTTGGGGACTGATGTTGATTTAAAATACTATAGAGATAATAATGGTGTTCACTCTGGCTTCCCTCAAGGAAACATAGCTGAAGTTTAGCCAGTAACAGTCATTAACAACAACTTACAGTTTCACTTTGTATCACCATTCATCTGTGTGAGGCTGTGTGTGTGTGTGTAGCAAGGGTAGTTGCTCGGCAAGGTCCAAGGTCCTGACCACATTAGGGATTTAAATTGTGAAGCAGAGAAAATGACCAAAACGATTATTTTAAGCCATTAAATATATCATATTTGTGTTATTCTATCATATTTATCAATGTTCTTTCTTGCTCCTCCTTGTTGACACCCCTATTCTGAGTTTCCCCACCACTACCCTTAATCTGAGTTTTTATGTCCCCACCACTAACCCTTAATCTGAATTTTTATGTCCCCACCACTACCCCTTAATCTGAGTTTTTATGTCCCCACCACTAACCCTTAATATGAGTTTTTTTGTCCCCACCACTACCCCTAATCTGAGTTTTTATGTCCCTACCGCTACCCTTAATCTGAGTTTTTATGTCCCCACCACTACCCTTAATCTGAGTTTTTATGTCCCCACCACTACTCTTAATCTGAGTTTTTATGTCCCCACCACTAACCCTTAATCTGAGTTTTTATGTCCCCCACAATAACCCTTAATCTGAATTTTTATGTCCCCACCACTACCCTTAATCTGAGTTTTTTTGTCCCCACCATTAACCCTTAATCTGAATTTTTATGTCCCCACCACTACCCTTAACCTGAGTTTTTATGTCCCCACCACTAACCCTTAATCTGAGTTTTTATGTCCCCACCACTACCCTTAATCTGAGTTTTTTTGTCCCCACCACTAACCCTTAATCTGAGTTTTTATGTCCCCACCACTAACCCTTAATCTGAGTTTTTATGTCCCCACCACTAACCCTTAATCTGAGTTTTTATGTCCCCACCACTACCCTTAATCTGAGTTTTTATGTCCCCACCACTAACCCTTAATCTGAGTTTTTTTGTCCCCACCACTAACCCTTAATCTGAGTTTTTATGTCCCCACCACTAACCCTTAATCTGAGTTTTTATGTCCCCACCACTAACCCTTAATCTGAGTTTTTATGTCCCCACCACTAACCCTTAATCTGAGTTTTTATGTCCCCACCACTTTTCAACACAAAGTGACACCCTTCATGCTAAACATGACAAACTGATGCACAACCTCTTCCATCTCCTGACAAAATGTTTTAAAACAGGCCTACTGCTTGCTGACAGAAGCAAAAGTGTCACATGATTAAAATGTATATTCTTATATGATAGTATTATTTTGTTTAACATCGTTGTTTGGCGGTTGTAAAACAAGTTTTAACGTCTTTTGAACGCAGTGTTGTGTTGTGTTGTTGAACGCGCCCCCGTTTCATTTTCAAGAAACACAGCCGGGGTTTCTGGTGACGTCCCGCAGGAAAGTACACAGTCTCTCACGGTGCTGCATTGACCCGAAAACAACACGACAAGCGCACATTTCCACGGAAGAACGGCTCATGACACTTTCATAGCAACACGACGTAAGTCTCGAAGCTCGCTTTACCAGCAGCTCATCACGAAAACATTGAAAAAAACGCCACTTAACTGGCGTCGAAGAAGCTTTCATTTCCTAAAGCTAGCGACGGGCTCCGTCTATGTCCTGGAATGCGAAGGGCTACTGTTGGTTAGCCAACAAAATAACTTTATTGATGTGTGTGTGTGTTTGTGTTTTCATAAATGATTCTTAATATGCCGTGAGTTTAGAAGACAGGCCACTAAGGTCAAATCTACATCAATGTAATCTTAACATTAGCCAAGCATTTCCAGGATGTAGTCATTTCCCTGTGCTTGAC
The DNA here is from genome assembly GCF_021292245.1 of Micropterus dolomieu. NCBI lineage: Eukaryota > Metazoa > Chordata > Actinopteri > Centrarchiformes > Centrarchidae > Micropterus > Micropterus dolomieu. Next base: position 23,571,954 of record NC_060163.1, on the reverse strand, counting down.
AGATTCATTAAGCTAGGTGGAAATCCGTTTGCGCCGTTTGGTCTTTGGTCCAGCTGTGTTGTTCCTCTTGTTGATGTCATGTAAAACGTTATTTCCGCACTTTGGGTCCAGCTTATGTTAGCAACAATGGAGAAGCCTCCCTTCAGGCAGAACCAGAACTGCGGAGACTGGGAGCTGAAAGAGAGGCTGGGCATGGGCGGGTTTGCCCATGTTTACCTTTACCAACATCATGTGAGTTTAAAAGCCATAAACGCCCCAACACTGCAGACACTTCATTTAGAAATGGAGAAAAGTAAACAGTATAATTACTGTGTCACCACTTATCTACATCCTTGTGGGATTAATAAAAGTCCTCTTATTTGCTGAGACATTTTATGAAGACGCAGAAAGGGACTAGCTCCTCTAAAACTACACATTGCTATTTTTGGGTATGCTTTCATGTGCTGATTTAATAATATCATGTCTCTTTGTAGGAAACAAATGAAAAGCTAGCTGTGAAAATGTGCCGTCTAGAGCTCACACCAAGGAATAAGGACAGATGGAGCAGAGAAATCCTGATAATGAAAAAGTTTGTTTTATTTTTATACACTTTCTTCTTGTGGGGGACAGTTTATTTATATAGCACATTGATAATGTCCTGATATCATAACAAATATATGTATTAACTGATTTGGTATGTTAATGATTAGCTAAAGAAAACACGCCAGATGAAACATGACTTATGATTGTAGCAATGACTCTGCACGATCGGTATGGCTATCATTGAATAGGTGTGTAGTAACGACTCCTACTTCTCTCCCACTCAGGTTGAATCACATCAATGTTGTGACAGCACGAGATGTCCCAGATGAAATGAAGCACATAGCCTTAAATGATCTTCCACTGTTGGCCATGGAGTACTGCTCCAGGGGAGACCTGAGGAAGGTGAATATGTCCGCATTAAATCAACTTTCTCAAGACACACTAAAACCACCGTCCTCTAGGGCTGAACGATTCGGGGGGGAAACAAAATCTATTGCGATTACAATTCCATTAGCAATGTTTTTTTTTTTAATTGAAGTTTTGCTCAAGTTCAGTATTCACTGCCAGTCTATTTTTGACTGAAGCCACGTCAAGCAACACAGAGCAAATGAACCAGGCAGGAAGTCAGACACAGAACGGCATAGAGAATCCGGTCAATTTTCAAAATAAAACGCCTTTGGCAGATTCCTGATCGTACATCAGCAATAAACACAGTTAAAACAGGACAACTGAACAAATAAGCAAAATCAGACAGGCAAAATGCTCTTATTCTGAAATGGTTCATGTGGATATGTAGCCTGCAGAGAGCGTAAAGAAACCGGCTCACAGAGAGCTGTTATCTGTAGTTGAAGCACACAAAATGACAAATTAATTAATGACATAAATGCAGCACTCCTGCTGCCCGTGTTGGTTCAGCTGGCGTTTTTCTCTAGTTTCGTTTGTTGCTGTAAAATGTGCACGTCCTGTGCCCGCTCTGATTGGTGAGAATGAATTTGTAACTGCATGACTGTTTAAAACGCGTCAGATGCTGTATATAATTAACCTATATTTTAATCACCGTCTTCACGATTAGCTTTCAAATCATACAGTCACACCGGTTGGCAGTAGTGGAGGTGTCCATGGGTGGTTTAGCCGACTTCACTAAGCGTCAGCAGCAACGAGCTGAGGGCTCTTCTATCATCGAAGTTAGTTCTGTGGTGTGGTCTCCTTGCCATGCTGGTGCTCCTGCATTGCTCTGTGTAAAGTGACGCAAATAGCGAGGTCTTCTAAAGTGATGACGTGAATTGTCGATTTTTAGGGGGCAGCCCTACTGTTCACCTGGTTCAACTGGTAGCATTTCAACACTGCGGTTAAATGTTTGCTTGCTTAGTTATGTGTCAACAGAAACAAAAATGTGTTCGGCTGCATTAAAACAAAGTACAGGAGGGTTTTAGAAGATCAAACAGAAGTTTAATCAATCAATTTCAAATTTCCCCGGCTTAGTGTAGATGTAGTTTACAGCTGTCTTAATCACTTCTCACACGGTGCAGATGTACAAAGGTTAAAGTTGCATCACATACTGTAGTGTCATACAAGATGCACATATGTTCAATCATAGCATTAGCGTGTTGTACAATACTAATTAACCATTCTAACTGTTGTAGTGCATCTTATCAATATTCAGCACGAGTTGGGTCACTTTAATGCAGATCTACTGCAGATGTGATAGAATTGTATTTGTGTGGGTTACAGATGCTGAGCAAACCTGAAAACTGCTGTGGTTTGAAAGAGAGTGAAGTGCTTTCATTACTCAATGACGTCGGTATGTCCAATGTTTTATCTGTGTGCAGCTTCACACGTGTCCTTTTGCAGCCTTATCATTCATTTTAACCACTGGTTTCTGCTGTAGGATCTGGTATCCAGTATCTGCATGAAAACAAGATCATACACAGAGACCTTAAACCTGAAAACATAGTGCTGCAAGATATCAACGGAAAGGTAAACTGCCAGGTTTTGGTTTTGACGTCACATTTTCAAGAAACTGTTATATTTACTCATTCTTCTACAGCTGGTTCACAAAATCATTGACCTGGGCTATGCCAAAGACCTGGACCAGGGCAGTCTTTGTACCTCCTTCGTCGGCACACTTCAGTACCTGGTAAGCTTTATGTAATCTACGGCTCATCCCGCTTATGTATTGACATGTTCCTCCTGCCTTCACAAATGATGAAATGCAAAAATGCGAATTGTGTAACTGTGTTGTTTCATGTCGAGCAACTGCTTCATGTTGAAATGCACCACTTTTTCTCTGCAGGCACCTGAGCTTTTTGAGAATAAGCCATACACAGTTACTGTGGATTACTGGAGCTTTGGCACGATGGTATTTGAATGCAGTTGTGGTTTCCGTCCATTCCTGCACAATCTTCAACCTGTGCAGTGGTAAGTTGACCTGATAAGCAAAGCGTTATGTGCAGGAGGGATTTATTTTACCACTTTATCGTTTGTTAGATAAAAGCATACTGGAAAGTTCAGTCAGGGCTAACGGAGGTGTGGAGGGGGAGGCATGACGCAGAGATACTGAGTGAGGTGAAAGGGACAGGTGCATGCAGATGCTCTGAAAACAACAGGAAGTTAGTTATTGTTGTTCGGCTGCTCACCAACACAGCAGTAGTTCACCAATGCTCACCAATACAGCAGTAGCAGCAGAGACTAACGCACAACTGTTAGCGCCTGTCCCTTTCTCGTGAACGTGATTTTTTTAAAATTAGGAACGCCTTGACTTTTGACTTATAGGGTATTGTAACCTCAAAATAGGTTTTTAGCCATAATTTAAGAATGAATTGGGCTATTCAGATTTTACTCGAACGACGCAGCATGTAAAGAATAACTAGCAGAGTACAGGCGTTCCTCCATCTCGTACGATCTGTCTTTCACTTCCTTCCTCATTCTGAATTTTGTAAAAACAGTAATTTTACCTCTCTGGTCTAGCGCCCCCTTTGTTTGTGTTATTATGTGATTTGGTGTTTTTGATCTTTTTTTTAAAACACAAACATCACACAGTAACATTAAACAAACTAACCGATTGAGGCAGCGGTATACCAGAGAGGTAAAATGACTGTTTTTGTTAGGGGAGTCTGGTGGCTTTGAGCTGATCGATATAGAGGCAGTTTTCAGGACCTTACTCTTTAAAAAAAATAAAAAAAAATAAATAAAAGGTCTGTCTCTGTAGGGATTCTTTCCATAAAGGTGTCAGACACTTTTTGATAATAACAGTCTGAGCTTGTCAGTGGTAAAACAAGCACTTTAGTGGACATACTTGACAGGGCGCAATTTCCCGCAAGGATTACGATGCAGATGTGTTTCGCTGCTGCTGACTGCATTGCACTCGCTGAATACAAAAGAAAAAAATTACTCACATAGACATGGGAAAATAAATTCCAGGTTGAAAAATATTGATGTTATCCTTTAAAGGAACTGTAGCATGAATATCACCAAAGACAAATTAACAAAGTTAGACTAATAATAACAGGATTGATTTAATCATTAATATTTTTTGTCTGTTGCACTATCAATTAGTCGTCTCCCATTTAGTGTTTTGTATGTTTTACTCACTAACAGTATGATATGTGGATCCATTATACAGCAGTGAAAAGCATAAAGAGCATATTCAATCCCGCACACCTGTAGGATTTCTTCCGTAAAACAAAAGGACAAATGACAGGGCTCAAATCTGTAATAAGTGAAATAGTTTCCTACTTGTGAAATGCATGAGGTAGAAGTGTTCAAACAGCTTTGAAACTCTTTTGAACCATGAGACAAGAGAAATAGGTAAATTAGATACAAATGCAGCACAATAAGAAAACTGAGGTGAGCAATAAATAAAGACGACCAGCAGGTGGAGCCAAAGAAACTACTATTACAACATGTGACTTTCAATCAACTTATCACAGCAACTACCAGGCTGGGTTACCAAACAAAACCTAGGCTTACCTCTCAAAAGAAAACACAGATGAGGCAGGCACACCCATACCTACTGTGTTAGACACATCATTCCTACCTGGAAAAGATCACACCCTAAACAAACAAAAAGATCAGAAGGCCAAAAAGAGGCACAGAGGCAGCTCACGTTAACTCAGCCACCTCGTTGTCTGGTGCAACTTAATTTGCATAGATCTTAATTTACTGGGATTACAATAACGTACACAATGCTAACAGTGAAGGAGGCAGGTTTGGATAATAATAGATGTTTAAAGTAATCACATAGTGTCAATGTTGACCTGGAATAACTGAAAGCAGCCCCTTCCACAACTAACGAGCGTAACCAGAGTTGAAAATGTTTAAGTGTTCTTGTAATGGGATCATTTTTAAGGTATAAAACTGTCCATCTTGTATCTTATCATCTACAGGGCAAGCAAAGTGAAAAATAAAGGTCCAAAAGACATCATGGCTGTAGAGGAACTGAACGGAGAAGTCAGATTCTCCACACACCTCCCCTACCCTAACAACCTCAGCAGGTTAGGACCCTGAGACTAATGAAAACA
>NC_060163.1:23553418-23566892 GCF_021292245.1 Micropterus dolomieu | reverse complement strand
GGTAGAAGTGTTCAAACAGCTTTGAAACTCTTTTGAACCATGAGACAAGAGAAATAGGTAAATTAGATACAAATGCAGCACAATAAGAAAACTGAGGTCAGCAATAAATAAAGACGACCAGCAGGTGGAGCCAAAGAAACTACTATTACAACATGTGACTTTCAATCAACTTATCACAGCAACTACCAGGCTGGGTTACCAAACAAAACCTAGGCTTACCTCTCAAAAGAAAACACAGATGAGGCAGGCACACCCATACCTACTGTGTTAGACACATCATTCCTACCTGGAAAAAGGCAGTATGTTATTTAAAATAAAACAGAATCAATCCAAAACCTTAACTCACCAATCAGAAGAAGTGTCTCATTCACAAAGCAGGTAGGCAACAAGATCACACCCTAAACAAACAAAAAGATCAGAAGGCCAAAAAGAGGCACAGAGGCAGCTCACGTTAACTCAGCCACCTCGTTGTCTGGTGCAACTTAATTTGCATAGATCTTAATTTACTGGGATTACAATAACGTACACAATGCTAACAGTGAAGGAGGCAGGTTTGGATAATAATAGATGTTTAAAGTAATCACATAGTGTCAATGTTGACCTGGAATAACTGAAAGCAGCCCCTTCCACAACTAACGAGCGTAACCAGAGTTGAAAATGTTTAAGTGTTCTTGTAATGGGATCATTTTTAAGGTATAAAACTGTCCATCTTGTATCTTATCATCTACAGGGCAAGCAAAGTGAAAAATAAAGGTCCAAAAGACATCATGGCTGTAGAGGAACTGAACGGAGAAGTCAGATTCTCCACACACCTCCCCTACCCTAACAACCTCAGCAGGTTAGGACCCTGAGACTAATGAAAACATATCGCCGCAAACACTTCATACAGGCTGTTGCAGTTTTCCCCCTTCCAGCCACAGGCTGTGTTCCCAGTATTTGATGTTAATTTCTCTCCTTGAACACATTTTTAATTGCTGTTATATAGAACACTGTTGGAGCCAATGGAAGCACTGCTTCAGCTGATGTTAAAGTGGGATCCTGTCCAGAGGGGAGGCAAAATCAACCCGGACACCAAGAAACCACTCTGCTTTGAAGTGCTGGAGCAGATACTGAGCATGAAGGTGAGTTACTGGCAGAGCGCCTTTTTTTTTTTTTTTCTTAAAGTTTTTATGTGAAGATGCAGCTTTCCATCAGTGATTTTGAGCCAGATGTATCTGGGTCAGCCAGCACTTATTTACATATTTCTCTTGTTCACTGACTTGCAGAGAAAATGTTGATGGTTAATCTTTTTAGCGTCTGGTTTCTCTACCGATATCAAAACAATGTTTTCCCACAAACATTTTTTTTGTTTTCCATTTAGCAAAAGAAGACAAAAGTTCTCAACACAAGCAGCCATACAAAAACACAACCTCAATAAAATAGTTAATTTAAAATTTTTTCCATCTGATCAGAGGATAAAACAAGAATAAGAACCTGACAGAACATCTAATGCCAGCAGAGTACAGTTGTACAGTACACTAGTGGTGAAACACAACTAGGCACATTTACTCAAATACTGAACTGAAGTAAAAATTTAAGGCACTTTTATTTGAGCATTTCCATTGTATGCTACTTTATACTTCTAATTACAATCTTTCCTACCCTTCCTGTCCAGTGAAAATGTCCAAATTTAGTGACTTTTGAATTAGCTTTTTCCGGATAAACTGAAGGATGAAGTGCTCCTTTTATGGGCTGAGGAAATTCTCCTGCTACTTAAGATAAACAAACTAGTTAAACCCCTCTTGGATCCGCTGGAAAATGCAAAACAACTTTTTCTGAGCTCATGAAAAGCAGTAATGGTAACCTAGAAACATCAGATATTAAAGTGAAACACTGACGGGGAACATTTAACTGCACCATGAGTACTTTTACTTTTGATACATTAAGTAAATGTTGCTGATCCTACTTGCATACTTGTGGTACTTGCTGATTCTGCTGTATCAATTTTCATCATTTTAAAGTGGTCCATCCAGGCTAAATCGCTGGAGACCCCCTTTTAAGTGGTTGTGGCCTTCAGGATACCAAACATTTCAGTAAACTGTGGATTACTTGTACTTTGTAATAACAGCTTTTCTCTTGGTTCTCTCCAGCTGGTCCACATCCTGAACATGACTACAGCCCAGGTCCACTCTTTCCAGCTGACTCCGGACGAAAGTCTCCACGGTCTGCAGAAGCGCATTGAGGCAGAGACCAAGATCGAAGTTGTTAACCAGGAGCTGCTGCAGGAGACGGGGGTGTCACTGGATCCCAGGAAGCCCGCTGCACAGTGCGTCCTAGATGGGGTGGTAAGTTGAGTCTTGAGCAGCTGAGAGTTTGAGGTTGCTCCTGTGCAAAAAAGAAAAAGGAACAATGCTTGGTCTGCAGATCTACGTAGGAGGAAAACTTCCGTCAGGGTATATTTTACCTGGCAAATCTCAGGCCCAGATCCAAACCATAAACCTTCTGATGATGAAAAACACCCCTCCATCAGGAGGTGCACTGGAGGTGTAGGGGTTCAAGACCATGTATTGGCAGCATCCCCAATTGGAGCCTAGCCACAGTTGTTATATTTTTCCATCATCCATCTCTCTCTCTCTCTCTCCTTTTTATGTCCTGTCAGCTCTCCATTGTTTAATTTTGCTGATAAAGTAAAAAACCCCAACTGTTTTTTATGGTTAGTTAGTATCTCCCATTGGAACCTTTACAAAGACGGGAATAGTTTGCAAAACACTCGACTCAGTGCTAAAAAAACTGAAAGGATGCAGAAAAGGCTGTGTCTGCAGGTACTCTTAATTCAATGTATGTGAGTTAGGGGACTTTGAATCACCCGTTGATGCTGTTTTAAGCAACAGGAAAGGTATTTTACAGGCTGTGTAAGTGGTGATTTTCTTCATCTCTCCCGTGTAGAGAGGGTGGGATAGCTACATCGTCTACCTGTTTGACAAGAGCATCACCAAGTACTCCGGTCCCTTCAGTGCCAGGCAACTTCCTGATAAAGTCAACACTATTGGTGAGTTTATTTTAAATTACGCAGTTTGATTATAAGAGTGTTAAAATAAAGCAAACCTTTAAATATACATCAACTTGAATATATTGAACAGATCACAGATTTTCCTTCACACTTCTTCCTGTCGATTCTATAACGGATGGTATTTTTTTACACCATCCCTAGTGACAGCTTGCTCCACTACAGGAGAGTAATGCCAGCCCTCTCCTCTCTGTTTTAACACAATGCAGCTTTCATAGGTCTTCTTTTAACTTTGCAGTGCAAGAGACCAAGACACAGCTTCCCCTGGTTGTGTTGAAGAAGGTTTGGGGCGAAGCAGTGAGCTACATCTGTGGCCTAAAGGAGGACTACAGCAGGCTTTTCCAAGGACAGCGGGCTGCCATGTGAGTCGCATGACCGAAATCTGTAATTTGTTATTTAACCACAAAAACACGAGAGATATATTTTATTTTAAATCACTGAAAGAATCTGTTCTTTTTCTCAACACAAAAATAGTTTAAATGCCTATTGCAAATGTTTAATCTTAACCTTTAATTGAAATGTATTCACTGTTGAATGTTAGTTCATTTATTAAAAGACAGGTCAATAAAGCCTCTAAATTAAAATGAGTATTCTGCTTCTATGCCATCAAAGTCTGGTAACATGGCAGGAGGTTAAAGTAGGGCTGGACGATATGGCCAAAAATGCTATCGCAATAAAAAGTTTCTAATTATAATAATTCTATAATTATCACGAGTATAAGTATCAGATGGTTATTTCTTTTGAGTTTAAAGGCTGATTGATGCTCCTGAGTAAAAGTTGAAGAAACCTGATGGTTAATTGTAATTTCTCATTTTGGTCATGGTTTCTTAACAGTGGATCACTTCAAAAATCTGAAGTAGAAAAACATTTATGGTAAAATCTTTGTCAACAAATAGCACGAGTAAAATTAAGTAAAAGCTTTTTTTTTTTTTTCGGTCCTTTTTCCTCAACAAAATAAACATCTTAATAAAAAAAATTAAGTCATAAATCGTGTGTGATTCAAGTTAATAAAATCAAACATTTATTGAATATTTATTGAACATTTGTCATATTGTTATTGGAAAAAAAAATGTATTGCGATAATTATTGTTGTTTTATTGTCCAACCCTATGTGCTAAGTGTTGATTTTAGGAAAAACTTAAAATGAGTCAATTATTTTCAGTTGGTTAATCCATCCATCCACCTTGTGCTGCTTATCTGGGTCCATGTCACGTTAATATAATTAATTACACCATTAGAAAATGTATTTGTATCTGATTACAGGCTGTCATTAGACATTATACGCCTAAAATTGGGGTTGTAGGGGCTCTTATGTGGGTAACAGGTAGTACGTACAGGTCAATACCCATGTCTCTCTTGGGGCCTACAAATATAATAACCTCTGTGTCTTTAGCAGTAGGTCATACTCCCATCAGCTCCATATATGGATGATAACAGCTGTGTAGATAAGATCTGTTGCCCAGACATTCAAGGGCAGTAGAAAGTATCTCAGAAGGAGAGACAGGTTGGACATGTGACCTTGTACTTCCAACATGACTTAGGTTATGTCTTGTTTTAATCCAATATAATCTTCACACAGGTTGGAGGGTTGGAAAATAACCTTATTTGGACACGGGAGTGAATCTCAGTAGGTGTAGGAATGAGAAATGGGTACCCTTTAGATTTGGGTTTTGGCACCACAAGGTGTTATCACTCTACACTGCTTCAATACATATTGCAGTGTAAGATGTCCTGAGTTTCCTGAAACCTTCTTCATCACTAAGGGTTTACCAGCTCCCAAGAGGTCCCCCCTCATCAGGTCATAATGTGCAAGTTTTGATTTTAGGAAAAACTTAAAATGAGTAAATTTTTTTCAGTTGGCGTCGTTTCCCGTTTCAAATTTCACGTGTGTTTTCTTGACAAAACGTGGTTTGGAGACCAGCGTCGGGTGACAAAGCCGCTGTCAGCTCGCGTAGTGTGTGACTCCCTGCCACCGATCAGTCACGTCGTGTGAACGCCACAATGACTTAAAACGGCACGGGCATTAGGGTCTTTGCCACCGCTAACTGTCTCTGTTAGCATGTGAAAGCTGTGGACAGCCATCTGATACCAGCTGCTCAAGACAAAGCTTCACACCTGCAGAAACTAGTCATTTTACTTTGGAGCCTATTCTTTCTTTCGTACTCTTAATTGTCTCCTTCCCCTCCCCTCAGGTTGAGCCTCCTGCGCTACAACACAAACCTGAACAGGTGTAAGAACAGCATGTTTGGCTTCTCTCAGCAGCTGAAGGCCAAGCTGGACTTCTTTAAGAGCAGCATCCAGTACGACCTGGAAAAATACAGCGATCAGATGCACTACGGCATATGTGAGTGATTACTGGCAGCTGTTTGTTTTGCTTTGATACTTGACCTTCGAATGGAGAACATTCACATATGGGGATATTTTTAAAGCACCGAGCAAGATGTTTGTTTTGATGTGCTGTCTGTGTTTGTCCAAAGCCTCTGAAAAGATGCTGAAAGCCTGGCAGGAGAACGAGGAAAGAGCTGCTGCTTTTGCACAGGTAATGCACGTTTCCAAAAAAAGTTTAACATTAAAGTTTAAATGCCCTATAATGTTTCTCATTTAAAAAATAATAATCCTGACGGTGGCAGCTGTGGCTTGACTCTTGGCTTGTCCTGCAGGTGGCAGAGGTGAGCCATTTAGAAGATGAGATCATGACTCTGCACTCTGAGATAGTGGAACTTCAGAGGAGCCCGTACGCTCGACGCCAAGGAGACAAGATGGAGCAGCTGTGAGTGTTAAAGCTAAACTGGGGTCAAACACTACAATCTGCATACTTATCGTTAGTCTTTCTCTCATGTTTTGTTGCTGTAAAAGACAGAAGTGATGATGTGGGTTGCTTCAGCTAAAGCCTGACTTCTTGTGTTGCTTTGTAAACATGTTGTACATAAGAGTGTGTACAGATGGTTTTTGTCAGTCAGTTAGTTGATCTTTCTTTATGTAAAGCGCTTTGCTCCAGAGTGAGATATCTAAAAATAACTCATTTTTGTGGCCTCTTAATTTTTCATTAAGCACCATATCAGGTCAAAACTTCCGCTTTGAACAGAAGAATCCTGCATCACCTGTATTTCCTTCACTTTATCAAAAACGTTTTGGCCCTCTGACCAAATAACTGGTCATTTTTATTCGTTTTGAGAGTTGTACAGCGCAGAGAGGTAAAAAGTGTTTGGAGATAGTAAAGCAGATCACGGGCAACAAAGCTCCCTACCTGGATTAGAACCGGCGATGTTGAAAATACATGCCATCGGATGCTGCAGGTGTAACTAAATGTCAGGGCTACAGAGTTCATGTGAGCACAGCAAGAAAGGTGATTGGTCAGCTTGGGCAGTTTCTCTTGCCGGTGAGAACAGAGATGCTCACAAGTCACTGAGCTAGAGTCCAAGTCAAGTCTCAAGTCTCTCGTGAATGTTGCGTTCAATCCAGGCTGCTTATAACACTGCAAAGCTATAAGGGATTCTGTAACTGTAACATGTTTTTCTCTTACAGAGCACAACCTTTTAATGTGCACTGCAATTAAAGACGGCTTATTAACTAGCCTACTGTAAGTCAACACACCCCGCAGACTCTGAAACCCAGTGTAACGTTAACTAAATAAAGCTGTAGCATTACCAACATTAAACCAGTAACCTGTTTTATTGCCAATGTTAATAATTAACATGATGGCAGCCAGCAGGACGTAAATGTTTGTTAATCGACCACCACAAGTTTGGCAAGTAAACAAACGTTCCTTCATCTCTTCATAAGGAACGACAGTCAGACCTCCCGTAGGTCGTAGCTGAGCAAAACCTCATCTTAGCTGTGCATGTATTACATACAGGTCAGGAAAAGCAGAATAATCACATCCCTGATTGCTTATTTCTTCCATACCTGTTGCATTAGTTTTTAAAGTGATGTTTGAGGTGGTGGTTATGTATGTTAGTTAGTCGCGGCACACCATTCACTGGCGTATGTGTGACGAAGTAATTTGTTTATCCGCCCGGTGGTTTAGATCCACTCCAAAATGTAAAAGATCATGACATAACCAGCTATCGGCAGGCAGGGCTTCAGAATATCAGTCTTCTAAATATTAAAATCTGACTAACTCATTTTATTGCAGAGAAGAAAAGGCAATTGATCTGTACAAGCAACTGAAGATGAAATGCAAAAGTAAGATTTTAATCAAATTAATTCTCATTCAAAGTGTTATATTATTATATCCAAGGCACTCAGAAGAAACCTTTTTTAAATGAATACATTTGTTAAACTGAAACGTGTGCTCAGTAGTTTATCTGATGCGTATCTCTCAGCACCTGACCCAGATTTGAGCAGTGACAGCTCCGAGATGGTGAAGGCCATCATTCAGACTGTCCAGAACCAAGACAAGGTCCTCAAAGATCTGTACACCCACCTCAGGTAAGAGTCCAACACTCCTCAAAGACATTCAGCGTTTTATTGTACTGGAAGATCAGACCTGTGGGTCTACTTTGAGAATGAGAGCTCTAAATTCACTTCAGATGTTTTGTACTTTAAAAGAGCCGTAGCACTGCATGTTAACGTCTGCCCCGTGCTGACTCCTCCCAACAGTAAGATCCTGATCAGCAAACAGAAAATCATTGATTTGTTTCCACGAATTGAGAAAACCCTGGAGAGCATAAAGGACGCTGACAACACAGTGATGCAGATGCAGATCAAGAGACAGAGAGAGTTCTGGCATTTACTGAAGATCGCCTGTGTAAGTAACATTGTTTACTTGTACTGGCTGTGGAAACAAATCTCCCTCCAGTGTGTGGGTTTGTGCGTATCAACACTTTTTAAGCTCTGTAATGCTATCGCTGATGGCTCTGCTTTGTTTTGATACTCAGTGTAATCTATTTTAATTAAATAAAACCATTTTATACTGTCCTCAGGCTGCAACTGTGATGATTTTAATTGGCGTCTTCTCTGCGGATTATTTTCTCAATTTAACTGATAAATCATTTGGTCTACAAAATGTCAAACGTCCATCACAATTTCCCTAAAGTCTAAAGTAAAGTGTTCACTTTGCTTGTTTTGTCTGACTGAAAGTCTTTTTGCCATCACATATAACGGGAAGAAGAACATAATATTGGGTAATATTTAGCATTTTTGCTTTAAAACTGACTTCATTTTCTGTCAAGCAACTGATTATTTCAGCTCCACACCGTCTTTCTGCAGCTCGTTGCCTCCTCCTTTAGGTGAAAGACGGCTTGTTTGTTATGGCTGCATGTGCCAGCGTGATCTCTCTCTCTCTTTCTTTCCAGGCTCAAAACTCATCAAGGAACTCAATAGCAGCCAGCCCCGAGTCGTCTAACCTCCTGCAGGTTTCTCAGTGGTCCCAGTCAGCACAACCTGTCAGCTCTCCACATCCCTTAACCTCCCTACCTGGGCCAAATGACAGGTAACTGTTCAGAGCAATCATGTGACTTAGGATTGACATTTTTCATGTGTAAGTGTGAAAACAAATCTTAAATTCATCTTATCTCTGGAATAAACGGAGAAGACTAAATTATTCATTGCATTAACATTCAGTGTGGTAGCACCTTAGGCATTAATAACAACCATGAGTCTGCTGATAGTTTTGAAAGTCTGGATTGGGCAGATGTCACTTGTCCACTCCAGGACATTATTTTGTGTTGAGTTTTAAAACCTGCAAGAACTATTTTTGGTCACTTGGGGGCAGCAGAAACGAGCAGAAACAAAACACTTGCATCACCAGAAGTTAGTTCGCAAACAGTTTATTTACACATCCAGCAGACACAATTTAAATCCAGCATTCACTCTCTTTTAGCTATGTGGTCTCTACCCACTCCTGAGGGAAATATCTAGCTCTTTACCTGCAAAATACTCCCACTATGTTCACCAGCTTGTTTCTAACTGTGTCTGTCTGCTGTTTGGTGCTGAGCAGTTCGTGTTCAGTGGGACACAGCCGCCTTCTGTGGCTGTAAACGGCTGATGAGACTGAACCAAAACAGTAAAGGTTCAGAAAAAATGTGCTGAAAGTCACTAAAAGAACTGAGTCTCAGTGATAAATCTCTGTGGGTTTGTCACCCTTCACATACAAGCAGTCATATGAAACAATGTGGTTTTGAAGCTATGGATTAGAGCCGCTTTTAAGCCTGTGTGGCTTCTAACCAGCTGTTAAACCTTTCAGCCACGGATGTTTTTAACTTAAAACCAAGTGTAGCACCTTGATTACACAGCGATGACCTCCATTCAACTTACTATATGTTTTCCAACAACAGCTAGATTTAGGTGTGGGTTCATTTAGATCAGTTTGTGCAGATTTGTTTTCACTTTTAAAAGAAAAGAAAATCCTAATCACAATCATTCAATGTCTCTTGTTTTTGTTGTTGTTCATGACACTGGAAAAAGATGGTCATTGTTTTATGTATTAAAAATACCATAATCAGATTTAGCTATGAAAAATATAGCAAACATGTTGAGATGAAAAGAGTGGTGCAGTGTTTTAAATATCACTGCCCTTTTTTTATATTTATAACCCAAACAAATAAAGATGGTTGTTTTGGTTTTCTGTCATTGTGATAATAATGCTACAGTCATGTGTAAATACTGCTGTACATAGCTTTATAGGTCGGTGCTTTTTCTCCCCCAGTAAAGCACCAACATATATATGGTGGAGGTCTCATGTGATGGGATCGTGGCTAAAAGGCTCTGTGTGTGTGTTTCCTTCAGTGATGCTGCACCACGTCTGCTGCAGGAGAACCAGAAGTACCTCAGTCAGCTGACCAGCCTGATGCAGGAGACTGCAGATGAACAGACCAAAAGCATAGTGGTGAGTTCACTTGTGTTTCAGTCATCCTGGACCTTTTGCTTAATGTAGGGATGCACCGAAATGAAAGTTCTTGGCCGAAACCGAATATAATTAAATAAAATTGCAGAGTCCCGAACAAGTACACTCACGTTATTTCCATTTTTTAACCATTTCATAAATTAAATAGTCAAAATGTGCTTTTTACTCAGTGTTTCCCACAGGATTTGGAGAGACTATGGTGGGTGGGTCCAGTAAAGTAAATTACATGTGTCCATTTACTGTAAATGGACACATGTTTTATACTTTGTGTGAATATAATTCAATTAATCTTATTTCCATCCTGTATAGACGCCTTATTTTGAAAACCGGACGATGTCACGTGTGTATCCTCACGCTAAATTCATCAAGTCCGACCCAATTTGATAAATAATGTTTTATGTGGTTCTCGTATCGCGTAACATCAGGTAGGACATGTGGACGTAATTGTTCATTAAAATTTAATCAGTCTTTTGACTTATTAGGCCAAACACCGAAAGTGCTTTTTGTGCTATTTTCAGGCGATTAATTTCGGTGGCCAAAGATTCGGTGCATCCCTACTTTAATGCACGGTTGTTATTGTAAAGTGCAAACGGCCTTAAAATTAGCAATAACATTAGCTTAAACTTAGATTGAAGTTGGGTTCTCCTATTAAAAACAGGACGGTTGTCTGAAAGTTAAAAGTGTTCTGCACTTCTAATGACAGCAAGGTAAACAACACTCCATAATATATATTTTTAAACAAATACTTTAATTCCTGTATTAGTAGCTGTGATGCGACAAGCTAAAATTAAGCACCTGACTCGCAGGAGCGCACTGGTTTCTTAGACTAATTTATCCTGGCTTGTAGCTGGTTGTGAATAGCAGGCCTTTCTCCACACGCTTTGCCAATGCTGGTAACTAGCTGATAACTAGCTGTCCGGACCGCTCGGATGGTTGTGAGACATTGTGGTGGCGTTGATTCCTCTGCAGAAGTGAACGCAATGTACAACCTTAAAGCTGTCAAGCTGAAACCTGAGCATCTAGCCCACCTCGCAGCGCTGGATCTGAACTGAATGTGCCACACACCAACGCACTACTACCAGAAATCTGTAAAAACAAAGGAAAACAAATTTTTTTTGAAGACAACATGCACTCGTCAGAATCTGCACAAAGATATCCAACCAAGGTTTGATCAGTGTGGAGATATTAACATAAGCTCGTTGCAAACTGTTTTACATGTGCGATTTTTGTTCATTTGAGAATACCGCGACTAAAGTCCGTTTTCACAGGACTAAAATTAGGATGGATTAGATAGATGTTTAAATGCTCTGAGAGGTGATTATGTATTGTTCAAATTAGCATTAATTGTACAGTAAAGATCACCAGATAGAAAACAAAAAGCCCTTTTGGGACAGAGATACATATAACTTCTTCCAAGATGGGCCTGCTTGGTGAAAACAAATATTTTAAATGAATATCCCAATTAATCAGTAACTCTCCAGAATAAACTGCACGTTAAATGGGCACCTCATTAAAATAAAACCTTTGTAACATAAATAGTATTATAAATAGTATTTTCAGACATTGATGCAGTTCCTATTTATACAAACAAATCTAAAGGTTTTTTTTTTTTTGTTTATCATTGCAACTCTTAACATGTTGGTTTTCCTCTTTTCAAGGACCAAGACTGGAGCTGGACGAAATACGAAACTGTAACAACGAAATGTAAAAAGAGAAATGCGTAAGCGGTGTTGCGTTCTTCCATCCCTGCCTGTGCTTCGTGTAACACTAAAGACTGAAAGCTGTTAAACGCAGCAGAGTGGCGTCAAACATTGTACAGTTGTACGTGGACTCGGGATGTTCTCTTTAAAAAAAATAAAATAAAATAAAAAGGACACCGTTCGCACATGCTCAGTGGTGTCTGTCCACTCCTGTTGCCTCACACGGTGGAAGGTTTGATCAATTAATATTGTTGTTTTTATAAGAGGAAACAATGAAGCTGTGTTAACTTTTTCCTTTTGTTGCACAGTATGCATCATAATTCATAAAAAGTGATATTCATTTCTACTGTTAGTGGAACATCGAGCAAACTGTAGCACCAGAATTTGGGGGGGGGGGGTGGATTTATCACGTGGGAGAGTATTTGACAGAAACATGGGAACTAGTTCAAACTTGTGACGTGCAAGGAAAAGACAGGAAGTGGTTCGGGGTGGGGGGTAGCGGAGGAAATTACAATCAAACAGCACTTTGATACGCCCTTGTATCCTGTCAATAAAGAGTAGCGTTGCTCCAGATGAAAACGCTCCCAGGATGCCAAAACTGTCGCAGACTTTACCGTGAAGACATAAACTGTCCATCATAATCAATTTGATATATTTTACTATACACATTCTGGGGTTTAGGTTCTGTGGACATGTTAATTTTGATTTAAGCTGTTTTGATAAAGTGTTATATATCATAGGCAGAAGTCAAGATACGTGAGACAGATGTGGCTGGCCAATATGTTTATACGATGTCTATAATGTATCTGTTATTTTTAATTGTCTGCGAGATACACAGGGGGTTTTGTTCTCATTTATCAGTCCCTCCAGGATTTCGCAGGTCTTCTTTTGTGATCGTTGCGGTCTAAAATGCCTGATTTCGCTGCAGCTTTTCTAAAAATTGCGATGAAAGTTGCGGTTATTTGGGGCGTTTTTTGCGATTAAAGTTGTGGGATTAAGTGAGAACTGCAAAGGTAGATGTGTTTGTTTTTTTTTAAACTTTAGAATTATAGTTAAATCACTAAAGGCTCCGTCCAGGATTTCACTGGACAACTGCCGAATGTTCACACACAGCTCGATAATGCGAATAAACACAACCCGCGATTACTACAGCTGTATGAACACTAAGTAAACATTTTGCTGTGATTTAATTGCAATAAACAGATCAAACTGATGCCAAAATAACTACAGTATGATGCAGATTTGTTAGACATATGAATTCATGCTTTGTCAGGTCTGTCAACAAGACAGCAGGACAACAACTTTTAAAATGTTTGTTCTTTTGAATGGAGTTCGGATCAATCAGGGCTTGTTCACAGTACAATGAGAGCTGGAATAAAGTAACAGACACACATTTTCTGAACTCAGCAGGTAGTTCAAGTTCCACGCTTTCTTTTCTCCAAGCAATGTCCTGTTTTGTCTGTTTTTTTTAATATAAATATGAAGTAGTAGGATCACAGAGCTCTGCGTGCTAACCGACGCTAACAACAACAGTGGAACCGGACGTGCACGGAAACTCACTGCCGATTAGCTCCAGTGATGACAAATCAACATTTTAATTTAAAAAAACTAAAGTAAAAATGCTAATTTAATTAAAGCTGCAAGCAGCGTTGGGCGGGCCCTCGCACTTGTAAGCGCGTCCGCGCGTGAGCCGGCCGAGTTGCACATTCTGGAGCTCTGCCGGTGCGGCTGTGAATTTCCTACGCGGTTCCGACGCCGCATGAATGTGCTATATGTCACTTCCTGTGTCCCCTATGTGGAGCTACATAGCACTTGCCGCTATGAATATAAATCGGTATTGACGTGTAGATGTCTGCGGGGTGGGAGAGTTATCAAGCACGT
>NC_060163.1:23550938-23553398 GCF_021292245.1 Micropterus dolomieu | reverse complement strand
GGAGTTCGGATCAATCAGGGCTTGTTCACAGTACAATGAGAGCTGGAATAAAGTAACAGACACACATTTTCTGAACTCAGCAGGTAGTTCAAGTTCCATGCTTTCTTTTCTCCAAGCAATGTCCTGTTTTGTCTGTTTTTTTTAATATAAATATGAAGTAGTAGGATCACAGAGCTCTGCGTGCTAACCGACGCTAACAACAACAGTGGAACCGGACGTGCACGGAAACTCACTGCCGATTAGCTCCAGTGATGACAAATCAACATTTTAATTTAAAAAAACTAAAGTAAAAATGCTAATTTAATAAAAGCAGTTAACTCTGAGCTCCTCCCGCGGGTAAACGGCGTAGTTGTCGGAGCAGAATCCAGACAGACTACGGATATTTATTTGTCCAGAAGCTGCAACGTTGCCTCCGTCTCTCTCCGCTGCTCAGCAGCTCTCCGTCGGCCAGCGGAGTTTCACTCCCCGCTCTGCTAGGGCTGCACATAAAACAATAACAATAATTATAGCAATATAATTTTTTTTTTAATAACAAATGTTAAATAAATATTCAATCAATGTTGGACTTTTTATTCATGCATTACTCATGCATATTTGTTGACAAAAATTTTATCATAATTATTTTCTACCTCAGATTTGCTGAGTGACCCACTGTGTGGCCTCAAGTGTTGACCATAAAGAAAAGTTTAAACCAAAATTAACCATCAGGTTTCTTCAACTTTCACTCAGGAGCAAAAATTTGCTTTTAAACTCAAAAGAAGTAACGATTTGATACTTATGATGATTATTGATATCGAAAGATATGAAACTTTTTATTGTGATAATATATTTGGCTATATCGTCCAGCCCTACGCTCTGCCCGGTTCCCTCCCGCCACGTCTTTGCATTGGCTTTGCATGTGGTCGCGCCGCCACCACCGTTCGCTTTACTTTTGGTCTGAAAGCACCATTACCTGCACATTTAAACTAGCTGACCTCGATTCTTTCTTGCAGCTGACCAGGATGCAGCAGCCTGTGTCTCAGTGATTTGTCTCATCTGACTTCCTCAATGCGTTTCTGACACTCTCTGTGTCGATCACGATTTCCTTTTATGTTCGACCACAATATGAAATGCACGTTTTACTTAACAGTTTACTCCCGCTTTGATAAAGAAAATAGATGCTGTCCTTTTTTGTCGGCAAATGTCATGCATTGTTTACAAGTTAAAGCAGACGTGTGTGCTACCAAGGAAATGACAAGCTAATGAATGACAATGTTTTGTGGGTAAAAGTTGCGTGATTAGTCAAAATTGCAAGTCGCTCTGAACTCACAGGGATTTGTTGAATTTGTGTTAATAGTTACGATTGCGAAATCCTAGAGGGACTGATTTATGTGCACATAATACGTCACTGGAGGGTTTTATGCTGCATTCATGTCATATAGAGTTGAAACCATTTAGTTTAATTTCAGCCCGAATTTAGTATAGATATTAAACAAATATCCAGAAAATATTTATGCTGTCTACTACTGTTATGTCAATATTAGGAGTTGGTGGCGCTAATTCTCCACCCAGGTGAGTCAAACCTCAAACTAAAATTATTATGTTGAAAACATGATGTTTGTTTGTCTCATGTATTAACGTGAGGAAGGTCGTTCTCCTCATGTTAATACCAGACCTCCTTGAAAAATTACTTTTAAAAATGTCTCTGAGCCCAAGGTGACACATTCAGATAACTTATCTAACTAATTCCAATGATAGTCTGAAACCCAAATGTTTACAATTTGCATTTATACATAACAGAGAGAAGCAGCAAAGCATCACATTTTAGAAGCTGTAACCAGAAGGTATTCAGATTTAGAAATCATCAGTTAACAAAACGTTTGTCGAATAATTGAATAATCAACTACTGTTTTCTACTCTAGCCGTAAACACTGGATGTTTTCCCTTCATCATGTATTCCATATGACATGAACGTGGCATATTCCACGGAGGTGTGACACCGTCTAGTTTCCATGAAAACATCACAGAGCGGTCGGCGTGTTCGACCATCGATCTGCAGTGAAATGAATGTTAATGATTGGCTCTGAGTGCAGAGTCGCTCACAGGAAACGGGGTAAACGGTTGAATGTGCTGCGGCCACTCTGTCAGGTGGTTACTTTGGGCCAGAGAGAAATAAACCCTCTGAGTTGTATTTATGAAGTTGAAGTGCAATGGAAAATTTCCTTTTTTTTTGTATTTAAGTAACTCATTTTGTCAGTTTTCTTTCCATTTAAGTATTTTGTTTCCATTCTTTGTTTAAACTTGTTTTGAATGTTTAAATATCAAATATTTGCCTGGTAATGAAATAAAATGACTTTGGCATGATTCTGATGTTGATGGTTCACTTGTTGAAGTTTATTGTCATATGCGCAGTAAAACCATAACAGCTTAGACCATAAAACGAAAATCTTACTTTGCAAGTCTTCTATATGGAATGAAATC
>NC_060163.1:23533924-23550838 GCF_021292245.1 Micropterus dolomieu | reverse complement strand
TAATAAAAGCAGTTAACTCTGAGCTCCTCCCGCGGGTAAACGGCGTAGTTGTCGGAGCAGAATCCAGACAGACTACGGATATTTATTTGTCCAGAAGCTGCAACGTTGCCTCCGTCTCTCTCCGCTGCTCAGCAGCTCTCCGTCGGCCAGCGGAGTTTCACTCCCCGCTCTGCTAGGGCTGCACATAAAACAATAACAATAATTATAGCAATATAATTTTTTTTTTAATAACAAATGTTAAATAAATATTCAATCAATGTTGGACTTTTTATTCATGCATTACTCATGCATATTTGTTGACAAAAATTTTATCATAATTATTTTCTACCTCAGATTTGCTGAGTGACCCACTGTGTGGCCTCAAGTGTTGACCATAAAGAAAAGTTTAAACCAAAATTAACCATCAGGTTTCTTCAACTTTCACTCAGGAGCAAAAATTTGCTTTTAAACTCAAAAGAAGTAACGATTTGATACTTATGATGATTATTGATATCGAAAGATATGAAACTTTTTATTGTGATAATATATTTGGCTATATCGTCCAGCCCTACGCTCTGCCCGGTTCCCTCCCGCCACGTCTTTGCATTGGCTTTGCATGTGGTCGCGCCGCCACCACCGTTCGCTTTACTTTTGGTCTGAAAGCACCATTACCTGCACATTTAAACTAGCTGACCTCGATTCTTTCTTGCAGCTGACCAGGATGCAGCAGCCTGTGTCTCAGTGATTTGTCTCATCTGACTTCCTCAATGCGTTTCTGACACTCTCTGTGTCGATCACGATTTCCTTTTATGTTCGACCACAATATGAAATGCACGTTTTACTTAACAGTTTACTCCCGCTTTGATAAAGAAAATAGATGCTGTCCTTTTTTGTCGGCAAATGTCATGCATTGTTTACAAGTTAAAGCAGACGTGTGTGCTACCAAGGAAATGACAAGCTAATGAATGACAATGTTTTGTGGGTAAAAGTTGCGTGATTAGTCAAAATTGCAAGTCGCTCTGAACTCACAGGGATTTGTTGAATTTGTGTTAATAGTTACGATTGCGAAATCCTAGAGGGACTGATTTATGTGCACATAATACGTCACTGGAGGGTTTTATGCTGCATTCATGTCATATAGAGTTGAAACCATTTAGTTTAATTTCAGCCCGAATTTAGTATAGATATTAAACAAATATCCAGAAAATATTTATGCTGTCTACTACTGTTATGTCAATATTAGGAGTTGGTGGCGCTAATTCTCCACCCAGGTGAGTCAAACCTCAAACTAAAATTATTATGTTGAAAACATGATGTTTGTTTGTCTCATGTATTAACGTGAGGAAGGTCGTTCTCCTCATGTTAATACCAGACCTCCTTGAAAAATTACTTTTAAAAATGTCTCTGAGCCCAAGGTGACACATTCAGATAACTTATCTAACTAATTCCAATGATAGTCTGAAACCCAAATGTTTACAATTTGCATTTATACATAACAGAGAGAAGCAGCAAAGCATCACATTTTAGAAGCTGTAACCAGAAGGTATTCAGATTTAGAAATCATCAGTTAACAAAACGTTTGTCGAATAATTGAATAATCAACTACTGTTTTCTACTCTAGCCGTAAACACTGGATGTTTTCCCTTCATCATGTATTCCATATGACATGAACGTGGCATATTCCACGGAGGTGTGACACCGTCTAGTTTCCATGAAAACATCACAGAGCGGTCGGCGTGTTCGACCATCGATCTGCAGTGAAATGAATGTTAATGATTGGCTCTGAGTGCAGAGTCGCTCACAGGAAACGGGGTAAACGGTTGAATGTGCTGCGGCCACTCTGTCAGGTGGTTACTTTGGGCCAGAGAGAAATAAACCCTCTGAGTTGTATTTATGAAGTTGAAGTGCAATGGAAAATTTCCTTTTTTTTTGTATTTAAGTAACTCATTTTGTCAGTTTTCTTTCCATTTAAGTATTTTGTTTCCATTCTTTGTTTAAACTTGTTTTGAATGTTTAAATATCAAATATTTGCCTGGTAATGAAATAAAATGACTTTGGCATGATTCTGATGTTGATGGTTCACTTGTTGAAGTTTATTGTCATATGCGCAGTAAAACCATAACAGCTTAGACCATAAAACGAAAATCTTACTTTGCAAGTCTTCTATATGGAATGAAATCATCATCTGACGTCATTAAGGCACTGGCGCCATCTTGTGTTTTTGATTGTGACACTATGAGCGAATAAGTAAGAAATCTAGTGTCAGCTATTTGGAGTATTGAAGAGATTACAAACACACTAGCAAATGCATGTACAAGCCATAATACTGGGAACCATATCCAGTAGTTCTCCTGATGAAATAATTTATTCTCTTTCATCGTGGAAGACTGAATGCAGGAAACCTCCCAGGCCAGGCAGTTCCTGTTTATCAGGCCTTCAACCTCACAGGTGCCCCCACAACAGCTCAAGTTATTTCGCATCCGAACTAATCTTTTAAACACCAAAGTCACAGAAAAAAAATAACCTAGCAGCGGTAATATTTTTTGTCAATGGAGTTCGGTGGCTTTGAAGAGAGCGATATAACAGCTATTTCTGGTTAAACACAGGATTTTGCTCGTTAAAAAGTTACTGCCTGAGCCCTTTTGGGTGGACATATGAAGATTGTATATAGGGGTTGTTGTGGGGGGCACCTGTGAGGTTAAAGGCGTATTTCAGCCTGATAAACGGGAACTGCCTGGCCTGGGAGGTTTCCTGCATTTGGTCTTCCACGATAAAAGAATACATTTCTAAATTAGGAGAACGGTACTGGATGTGGTTTCCAGTATTTTGGCTCATACATGCATTCGCCAGTGTTTTTATAATCTCTTCATAGCTCAAAATTGCAGACGTTGGACGCTTTCTTGCTGATTCACTAACAGTGTCACACTTCACATCAATGACGTCAGATTTCATTGACTATATTCAGACTTTCATTCCATATATTCAAACTTAAATTCCATATATTCAGACTTTCATTCCATATATTCAGACTTTCATATATATCTAAAGGCAAGAAGAGTCTGGCAAAGTGAAGCGTGCTTGTGTCAGTTCACTATTGAGGATTTTATTCAAACCCCTCTTTACTTTTAAACACTTATAAATTTAACTTCAAGTTGTACTACCAGTTGACATCCAAAGTCGTCCAATACAAGGTCCCATGTCCATAGTAAACCCTCAAATTTACTGACTCCTGCACCCATTGCACAAGATACACTGTCCGGAGGAGGAGAGGACCCTTATCTTCACCCTCTGGGGCCTCCATGTCAAAGTAAAGAGTCCACGTTTATAAAGAGAGCAGCTTCTTTTAACTGTGTCATAACAAGTGAGGTTATTGCAACTGCTGTGAAAACACACCTGCCGTCTCTGTGATACTGGTTAAAGTCACTTTTCAAATTGTGGCACAATAGAGGAGACTTTTAGGTAAAGTATGGTTGCAGTTTGTCCTGATATGAGAAAGGTGAAGCTGGAAACAATCAGGATACTTTAACCAGAGTGGCTCAGCCTTCCAACAGTGAGTCACTGAGCTGCAGAGATTATCTTGTTCATTCTTCCTTCCTTCTCGTGACCTGCTGTTTATGTGTTTGTGGTTCAGTTGAGGACTCACTTTCAGCCAGCCTCCTCCTCCTGCTTCACCATTTGTCAGGAGGGTTACGAGCATGGAAAGTCACGCCAGAAACATTCAAAAGTGATAAGATGTAATCGGAGCTTTAAGATTATTTATCTAAGATACAGTCACAGCCAGAAACCTTAAAAGTGCGTCGTACATCACCAACAGAAGGCATTTGAAGACCACACAAAGACCTGTCATTGTTTGATTTTATTCTGTTGAAAAGACTGGAATTGAAATCGGATCACAAACACAGATGGCTGCACGTTTTGATTAAACGCTCTGATCCCTTTGATGAGGGATGTCGTCATCACGTATCATCTCCTGCAGACAGAGCCCAGTAAACCGCTGATTTGAGAAGGGCAACAAGCCGAGACAAAGCTTCGCTGTAGAACAAGCCACACTCATTGTAAACTTTGTTGTTTTATGAGCTGCTGGGCGTGTGAATCAGAGTGAATCAGACGAGCTCTCAGTGAGAAACCAGCCCCTTGCTCTGGCCTACATTCCTCAACGCTCAGCTCCCCTATCAGAGCCTCAAATCAGATTTTTTTTTTAGTGGTTAGATTTATTTGTGTGGGTTAGTGTGTCAGGATTTCTGAGCAGTTAACAGAGAAAAGAAGTCTTCCAAAACCTCTGCTACAGTTTGCTGCAGGGGAAATCTTAATTTCAATAAATGTTTTATTTATACAGCAACAAATCATCAGAGTTTATCTCATGGCTTTTATAAAGCAGGTCTAGACTATAGCCTACTCTAATATCAATAACAGACCCCCAACAGTTCCCATAATGAGCAAGCTCTTGGCAGCAATGGCAAGGAAAAACATTCTTTGCTGTTACAGCACACTACAAGGATACTTAGACCAGTGGCTTTCAAACTGGGGGGCATAATTCCACTGCAGGGGGGGCGTGGATGTTGAGTGAATCTTAAGTGGCAGGAATGTGATTCATTTGGTGGCATAACCAAAAAAAGGGCTCAAAAAAGGCAAGCGAGGCTATTTAGCTAAACAGTATCTTTTGTTTTATTTCAATCCCCCGTGTTGTTAATGATTGAAAAAAAATAAAATCACTTTTGATGGAGTCGGTGGGCTTTTTTCGGCTTCTAAAGGAGGGCTGGTCAGAAGTTTGAGAACCACTGTTTAAGACAATAGTGGGTTTCCAACTTTGTTGCAACAGTTGGTGTTTGTCCCTTTCCTGTTTCAACAGGACAAAGCCCCCCCTGCACAAAGCCAGGTCCATAAAAAACACAGTTTGGTCTGGAAGAATTTGACTGGCCTGCTCAGAGCCCAGAGCTCAACACCATCTGACACCTTTTAGGATGAACTCCGGCTATGAGCCAGGCCCGATTGGCTTGCCAAGTTACATTTACTGCGCATGTTTGTAATGTCAACCTGCGTGTACGGTCGGAGAAAGTTCTGATCAATAATGCATGTTGTCATATTTCTAATAGAGCTTTATTGGGACTGGAATGGACAGCAGCACTAGGGTTGCTACCTTCAATACAGAAAAATAAGGGACGCCTGCCGCAGTGGGGGCCACACCCCTCGGGGGCCCTGCAACAACAGGTCGGTGGTGTGCCAGTGGTGGTATATCATAACTTAAAACATGTTTTTAGGAAAGTATTAAGATTGATACCAATGGACATTATAATAAGCTAGCTGCTACTGAAATCAGATGAACTCGGTCTCACTCTATCACAGCTCAACAGACTAGTGGTCATATTGTCAGAGCTGAATACACAGCTATGATGATAATAAACATAGGCCAACAATGTGTGACAGTAAGAACACAAAAAATAGGATGTGAACTGTCTTTTGTTAACTTATTAAATGTCTGCAACTTACTAACTCTAAAAAGGCTAAAACAAATGCTTTGATACAAATTGATTGAAAAGACTTTTGCAAAGGATTTTCCATGAACAGCGGATTAGAAGTAGACTTTGTGTGCAGTATTGGAGCATGCTAGGCTTACTTCCCTTCCCTATATAGATCTGATAGGTGCTCCAGAGGTGGAGGTGTGGCTATATATGTTTCCTCTGAGATCTTATCTGAGGTGACCATTCCCACAGTTGAGCCTCTACATTTTGAATGTGTTTTTGTTAAGGTAATTTTTCATACAAATAAATGTATAATTATTGGGAGCATATATAGACCACCCTCTTCACCAGCTGAAACCTTTGATCGCCTGATATCCACTATCAGCTCCATCTCCTGTAAAAATGACATTATCTTGCTTGGGGATTTCAATAAAAACTGGTTAGATAAATCATCTGATAAAGTAAAAAATTTACTTAGAAGTTTAAATCTCACACAGCTAATTAAGGAACCTACTCGAATCACCCCTACAACTCAATCCCTGCTTGACTGGATACTCGTTTCACACCCATTTAGATTCTTAAGTGTAGGTGTTATGTCTGACTGCTTTGGTGATCACTCGATAGTCTATTGTGTATGGAAAATCAAACTACCTAAATCAAAACCAGACAACACAAGAAACTGAATTCAGATGTATTTATCAATGATCTGATTGCTATTAACTGGGACAGATACCAACTTATACCTAATGTACAAGACGCCTGGGATTTCTTCTACACGGAGTTTATCGACGTCTTGGACAAACATGCTCCTTGGAAAACTGTTATGGTCAAGGGTAATCATCTCCCCTGGATTGACCCTGAATTTATTCATCTCTTTATGCAGAGGTACAAAGCATGGTCAATATTCTGCCGAACAAGGACTTATGCTGATTGGGAAGTATACAGGCAGCTGAGAACTATGAGCAAGACTAAAACCCGTAATGCAAAATCTAATTACTATAAGGAAAGCCTCAGTAGCAATTTTATTATTAAATATTATAAATTAAAACTATTATCAATACATCCGATAAACATCCTATTAATCAAATACGAGTTGCTAATACAATACTACGTGACTCCCTATCTATTGCTCAAGCATTCAATCACCATTTCTCCTCTGTTTGTTCTATCCAACTACCCGAATCTGATCCAAGTACTGGCTTTTTTAATAATACTTCGCCCAGTCACAGTTCTTTTTCTTTTAGGAAAAGTCAACCAGATGAAGTTCAGAATGCCATTAATGAATTAAAAGTGAACAGTGGTGCTGGACTTGATGGTTTAGAAAATAAGTTTGTGAAATGTGCACGCATCACTCCAATACATAAAGGAGGAGATGTATTAGATCTTAACAATTATAGACCCATATCTATTATATGTTCTATTGCCAAAGTGTTTGAAAAATTTATTTATAATCAACTCTCACATTATCTTAGTGCCAACAATATCTTATCACCATTTCAGTCTGGCTTTAGGTCTAACCATTCTACATCTACTGCCCTTCTTAAATTCACTAATGATGTGTTCTCTGCTGCAGATAATGGTGAACTTACAGGTGCAATATTTGTTGACTTGACTAAAGCTTTTGACTTTGTTGATCGCTATTTACTTTTAGATAAACTTCATGCTATTGGTCTTTCTGAAAATGCAGTCCTGTGGTTTAGTTCATATCGCCACACTAGAAAATGTGTCATCCTACATGGGAATACATCTAATTTGTTGATTCACAACAGAGGTGTGCCCCAGGGCCCAACATTGGGACCACTTCTTTTTTCCATCTATGTTAATAACTTGCCATCTATTTTCAGTAACTGTTGTGCTCAACTTTATGCTGATGACACAGTCTTATATACATCTAAACCTGATCTTCCACAAATTCAAGCTTGTCTTCAGTATGATTTCAAACTCTTACAAGATTGGCTTCTTCATAATAAATTATCGCTCAGCAAAGCAAAATCATATCTTATGATTTTTGGTACCAGACAGAAACTCAAATCCAAACCCAGTTTGTGTATAATAACTTGTTCTGACTGTACTCCTCTGCTTAAAGTTGAAAAATTTAAATATCTTAGAGTATGGCTTGAGTCTGAGCTCTCTTTCAAACGGCCATCTCTAAACATAAGAAGATATATTCACTGGCTTCAACTTATATTCAAGTGTATTCATTTCAATTACCCTTCTTATTTACAACAGTATCTTGTTCCTGTTATTTCAAATGATCAATTGAGGCACTCTGCTCAGCATTATTTCTCTGTCCCTCGAGCTGAGAAATCAGTTGGCAAAAGAGCTTTTATGTTTAAAGCCCCATTGGATTGGGCTGATATTAGATCCATGGCTTCATTTGGGATGTTTAAGCATACCCTGTCTTCTTACCTTGTGATGGACTGCTCATGTAATGAATGATGCTGACACATTGTTTATACCCTATACTAAAATTAATTGTGTTATTATTTTGTGATCCATGTACATACAATTTCATATGTACTATTGGCCAGTTTGACCATCTAGTGGTTGTAAAGTTCTTTATATTTCTGTAACTATTATTGTGGGTTGTTTTTGTTTGTTTGTTTTGTTTTTCTGGTGTTGTTGCTCTGTATTTGTTGGTCTATATGTGTTTGTCTGTTGTCTGTCTATACATTGACAAATGTATAATTGATGTACTTTTTTTGTTGTTTTTTTCATTGTTTTTGTGATGTATTTTAGGACCCCCTTGAAAACGAGATGGTGCATCTCAAGGGGTTTATCCTAATAAATACATTTTTGAACTTCCTTTTATAAATGTTTTCTAGTCAGAAATACAGTACTTGTGCAGCACTGAGTAGCTGTTTGTCTTTCAAACTGCTACAGTAAAACTTTGAAAAGAAAAATCTCTACAAACATTTCTCAATAAATTTATCACCATTTTTATGATTGGTCAGTAAATATATTTATTTTTTCAGTTTTTTTTCAGCTTATTAGCCTTCACATAGGCACTATATTTTGATAATTAAATGTGAATTAAATAGCCTATCTCTCTCTCTCATTAAATGAATGCTTATGTGTCTGACTGTATACCTCAACTTTAAAAAACTAATCATACCATAATGTAGGCATGTGATTCATTTACATTGTAACAGTATTTATTAACAAATAGGCAAATCCAGGTTGATCAATGAGAAAATTAGTACCTTTAATTAAATCATTACACTGCCTCAGCATGCTCTCCATAAATGCAAAGTTGAATTTTCACTCCCTTTCGAGCTCATTTTTGGTCTCTACCAACTCCTGAGAAATAAATCTTACTGTTTAGCCTGAATTGATCACCTGGGGAACATGAATGTCTCAACAAAATTTAAAGGAAATCCATCTAATAGTTGAGAAATTTCAGTCTGAACCAAAGTGGTGGAACATAAAACTGACATTGCCATCCAAAGAGCCAACGTGCTCGCATGGCATCTACAAACTAAAGTAAATGTGACACCGTTTCAAAAGGCACCTTATCAGCCAACATGTATATCTGTGATGTGCTAATATTGGCGTGCTGGCCTTTGGATCAGCTTTTATTGCTAATTCACTTAGAAAGTTCTTGGTTTGTTTCCCACGATAAGTCTTGAGTCTGTTAAACTGGAAACAAAAATAAAAGCCCATCAGCCTTTGTGTCTGACTGTTTAAGAAGCCTGAGCTGGAAACCCGGACGATAGGAGTTCACGCCGGGGGTCTGAGCCCGGCTGCACAGCTCTGACTCACTGCTGCTTCCCCGTTTCCTTTAGCTAATCACCGAGGACCAATAAATGTATATTAACTGCTGACAGATGTAGATTCAGTGTGCTTGGAATAACAATACAAGACATCTGAGTAGGTTAACAATCGTGTTATACAAGAAAAGACACAGACGTGGACAAAATGTAACTTAATCATTATGCAATTCACAAAAAGAAGCACAGAGAGAAGAAGCCATCTGTCACGCCTTGTTTCACACTGATAACTTGTGTAATCTCCTGATGCAACATGATCTCTTCATACTTTTGTAATAAAAAGTGCCCTTTAATTGTTGCAACAAAAGGCTCTCTCTTGGGTAGACAGATTAAAAAGTAGGATTGTGGTCATACCAACTGATATTTTGTATTTTAAGACAATTTAACTTACAAGGTGTAAAACGTTGTGATCGTTGACCTAGAGACATATCAGTGCAGTAAAAAAAAAGGCTTTTCACACAGGTCATCCAAACTGTGCAAAGACTCCCATACTGTGAGTACCATTCAAAGGTTTTCAAGTACAGTGCAAGTTATACAAAAGTAACCTCATAGAAGGCTGCCTGGTTTTGGACACAGTTGTACGGAAATTATTGGAGTGGAGAGCTCAAACCCTCTCCAGTTCATTTAATAACTTCACGAGACTATATGCAATATTTTGATGATAATGTGAAAGGGGTCGCTCGTAGTGATGAACCTATAGAGAAGTGACAACTGTAAAACCCACTTGTACACGAAGCGCCAGATATTTCCCTCAGGAGCTGGTGGAGACCAAAACAGAGCTAAAAGAGAGAATATCGGACTCAAGTTCATCAAGTGGCTCCACCACATGAATGTTGCTCTGTAGCTGCTGGATGTGTAAATAAGCAACTGTATGCTAACAAGTTCGCCGTCTTAAATTAAAATGTGATCATCAAATCAGTTATTGCAGGTTGACCTATATTAGCAGTGCTTAGGCTGCAGCTCGATTGAAGGCTGAAATAAAATCTGCCCTTCACCAAAAAGGAAAAACACATAACCCTCCCAACCTTTTCAATCCCATTTCCCCGTCTAATAATTTCCGTACAGTCCCGTGCACAAACATTAAATAAATATATAAAGTACATTTCAATTTGAGCACCATTTCCCTCAAATTTACAAAAGTGCAGCAAGGCAACACGTTGTTACAAAGGATGTTAGCAGAAAGAACAACTTTTTTTTTTTTTTTTTTACAAACGCACAACAGTAACAACTGCAGCAGCAGTTAATGGAGACTTCCACAGCAGCGGTGAAGCTGTTGGTCTTGCGTCATCAAAGACATTCTCAGTCGATGAAGCTTCGGCATCTTTAAAAAGGCTTTGAAGAGTTAACTTTTCCAAACTCTCAGTTCTCTGACTCACACGTCTGATCCCAAAAAACATGGTTTTCTTCTTATATAAACACAACTGCATGCTGAATGTCTTCTGCTTTGGTCAAACTTGATACTTTAAGTAAGACTTTCATGTGAGTCTGTGAAGTTGTGGCTTCGATGGCGGCAGCGGAGGAGTGCATGGCTTGATTCTGGCAGCCGGACGGGGGCTGGGCTTCACCGGAGGTACAGGAGGAGGACCTGGTTTGGCTGCCTTGTACTGAAAGGCAAAACAAGATTAATTTCAGACATATTTTATAAATGTGAAGTTGTTATCTCTGCACCTAAAAGTGTGGAGGTTTGGGAGAGATGTTTAGTTTTGTTGTGATTTTATCTGGTTCCAAACACGGATGGCAGTCTAATCCATGAAAATGGGATGCAACTTTAAGATAAGACGTTCATGATCCCCGGGGGAGAGGGAGTGGGAATTACTACCGTTTAAAGAGGCAGGAAATGGATAAAGGACTATTTAAAATTACTAAATAAATTTGATCAAAGTAGCTTTTAGTTTCACCTTGAGAAGAAAGGTCACTGGTCTGGGTATGCAGTTTAGACTTTGGGCGCATAAAGGTTTAACAGTTCAATCGTTTAAACACTTTTCATATGAATTTAAAGATAAACAATAAAACATAATGAATATAAAATAGAATACAACATTTCAAGTACCATACCACTGTCATCATCAAACAGACGTGGGAAAAAGAACTGGGACAGGAAGTTTCTATGCTTTCCCTTTACTTCTTTATATTGGAATAAAAAAATTACAAAAAACAAAAATAGTTTATGTCATAAAATATAAGTTGCCAGACGTGCTCAGGATGGACACCTCTTTAAATACTCTTGGCTGCTATAAGAACACCAAGACATAAAAAAAGACAACTAAAAATTCATTTAAATGTCTTGATTTATTGTATTACTTCTTCAGCTCCTGAGTGATTTGTACGGCCTGTTTTTGTGAAAGTGTCCGATCTCGAGTGAGAGACATGTATTTACTGAAAATGCAGCACACAAGTAGTCACTTGACTACTGTGGGTAATTGGGACAGACTCAGTTTGTCATAATGAAGTTGGGATATCTATAGAGAGCAGAAAGTCCCTCCTATTCCAGTGGACCAACAACTTATTTTGGAAAAAAATATGTACAGTAGTCAGCGGCGAGAGACGCGTTTGAACTGTGCCCTGAATTACACACATGATGTTTATCAATTTAAAATGTAATTTTGAAAGTCAAGCTAATGTAACTGAAGCTAACTTCAAAGAACATTGTTAAAAAAAATTTTTTTGAAGGACAAAATTATCAGCATCTGTGTAGTTCAGGGAACAGTTGTCTCTCTCCATTGACTACCGCTCTGTAGTTTGTGTGGAATACATAATATAAATATATGGGTGTAATAGCAAATACAAAAATATTTAGAATAGTTAGAAAAGGCTGCAGCGAATCATTGTTGTCATTAAAGATGAATCTATCAAGTCATCATTTTGTCTATGAAATGTCAAATTGTTTTGTCCAACAGTCCAAAGATATTCAGTTTATACTTAACTATACTTAAAACTGAGAAAAGCAGCAAATCCACACATTAGAGAAGCTGCAACTGAGACCAGTGAAAGCAGCTGCAGGTGTGACTCACCTGTGTTTTATTCAGAGGCGGGAAAGGTTTTGATGGAGGTAAAGGAGGAGGTCTGGTCTGTGGTAAAGAAGAAGAAAGTCAGTAAGATATTTACGTTTGATTTTTCACTTTAAACACAACTCACGTATACTCAAGTAGTTTTCAGTTAACTAAATGTACATCGCTATACACACACTCAGAGATATTATACATGTTTCTTCTTGTCAACAAATCCAATGAAAAAAACAAAACCAACAGTTAATGTATCTCCTTCCAAGTCCTGTGTGTATCCCAGCCTGATATATCTTCTTCCTCTGAGCCATAGAGCTCCGTCTTTGTCCAAAAACTATTAAAAACACATCAATGAGTCTCACTGTTGCACTGGGTGACATGTTCCTTCACTACCATGTAGTTTATTCTGACTCACATCCACCGTCCTGCTGCCCCAAATACTCACTAAAGCACCACACTTGGATTCATCCGCCGCTGAAAATAGTCCCCAACAAATGCAGGATTTCCTCCTATTTGAGTAACAATTCATTACTAACTACAGTGAGTGGTTGTTTTAGGAAATTAATGAGCCTTTTAAAAAACTGCGATGTGTTTTTAAAAGAAATGTTTCTTGGGAACCTATGGGCTTGAGTCTGAGTGATGGACTGACAGACTGTTGGTTTTGAGTCTTTTCATGGGATTTGTTGACAGTAAGTATTAAGATTACACAATTACAGCAGCCTTATCCTTGAAGCAGTTGCACGTCACACATCTGAATACAGACAACTTTCTCCGTGTGTTATTTAATTTGACTTCGGGATCTCAATTCTGAATCTTCAGTTTGTATTATGCATTTTTTAAGCTTACCGGCTCAGTTTGTGAGGTAGAAGACAAGTTCCTCGGAGGCTGGGGAGGGAAAAAAAAAACACTGATATTGCAAATGATGTTCTTCATACACTCACAGCTGTAACCTGCCCACACACGATTAACTAATTGCCCCCTGACATGAATTTCCATGAGTAATTCCTTTAGCATCACTGCTCTCTGTACCTGTGGAGCGGGTCTGCAGGGAGTCACAGCAACAATCAGAGGAGCGCTGGCTCGTGTTGCTGTTGATCCCACGAAAGTGGGCTGACTGATGTGCACTCTCTCTTTAACATCTGGTTCCTGGATCACCGAGTTCGACTTGTCTGAATGCACTTTCCTGTGAACACGAAATGTATTCAGCTGGGAAAGGAAAGACCAACAAACAGACATGGGCAGAGCCGAATATGAGACGCGAAGAGAATGAAATCAATACCATTTAGAGGTGTATCTGTCCATGTTGTCCTTTTTACAGCACATCAGCCCTGCAGTCAGTACTGTGATCACCAGGAGGATGGAGAGAACTGCACACACACCAGCTATTATCCCACTCTGACCTGCAGACATAGAGAGGGAAATTACACCGTTACAGCTGCACTTTCTAATAGACACTATCTCTGTTGGTGTAATCATTTTAATGCACAGTTTAAGTCATAACGTATACTAAATATATGGCTAATTTTTAGGCACTCTAGCTTCGGGACGGAAATGCCGGTCACCTGGTCCACCCCAGACTGACATTTGCACAAAAACAAGAGGAAAGTTGTTCTGTTTACTCAGAAAGAGTGGTGTCATTTCTAATTAGTCAACAGTCTTACACCATCACTGTCTTAGTGTCATTATAACGAGCAACTTCTTTCTCCATAATTTAGGGAAAACACACAATGAAGCAGCTTACTGAAGATACCGGTTTCACGAGTTCTTCAATTTGTCCTGGTGATGAAAGAAGAAAGTGCTGAACACTCTGTGCTAAAGCTTTTCACAATTCTGGCCTTTTATCCCTTTTATTTTATTCTATTCTTTTCAATGTTTTATCTTGTATTGTTTTTGCATTATTGTCTTTACACTTGTTAAAGCACTTTGTAACTTGTTTTTGAAAAGTGCTCTACAAAGAAAGATTATTCTTATTATCTTTCTGTTCTTCTTCCTTTTATTTGTTTTTTTTTTAAGTCGTTTACTGTGAAGACTGAATAGTTGCACAATCACCCAAAGCCCAAACTCACTCTCTGCAGGCTGTGGCAAGTTTAGTTCAGCTCGTGCCAAGATGACGGAGAGAGAAAGGTAAAACCAATTCAGCTGTTTGGAAACGCTTCAAGGAGTCCGACAAAGAACAGCGACAAAAACTTGAGATTGCAAGATTTGTTACATGGAGGTGTCTGCACCGATTAATCAAGGTAGATTCATCATTTTAAAACTCAGGGATGTATATTAATCGTCAACTATTTTAATAATGGATTAATCAATTTGAGTGATTTTCAGTTACATTATATTTAAAATACAAGCAAATTCACTATTCTTTTTTTTTTTTTTTGAGGTTCAATAAATGCATGATTTTTTTCCAAGTCAGTGATGGTGTTAAATAACTGATTTCAATATTAAACAACATAATTTTCCATAAATCGAGCCGCACTACATTTAACTGAGGTCAGTTTTAAGATTTACCAGGAACACTCGATTAGGTCAGAGCTGGAAGAAAATAGGAAATCACTAAGAATGAATCATTCATGTTAATTACTAACTGGAAGAATGATTCAGCCATTAGGTGTGACCTGTTTTTAGTTCTGTGCTGCTCACTGAGAGCTGACCAAGAGCAACCAAACCTCCTCAGAAAGTTGGACTTTGTTTCCTGTCATAAAACCACTTCCGGGAAGCGTCCTGTACCTTGAGGTAAATCTGCATACTGGATGTCACAGTAGGGTGGCGCCCAGCCAGGATTACAGTGGCATTCTTTCTTGTGGTTACACACCTGAAGACAAAATGCAATAAAATGAAT
Organism: Micropterus dolomieu; assembly: GCF_021292245.1. Classification (NCBI taxonomy): domain Eukaryota; kingdom Metazoa; phylum Chordata; class Actinopteri; order Centrarchiformes; family Centrarchidae; genus Micropterus; species Micropterus dolomieu. The sequence goes on along the minus strand of NC_060163.1, from coordinate 23,535,792 downwards.
CCAGACATGAGTCATCTCAATGGCACTTTGGTCCAGAGGAGTCAAATTGAAAACTTAAAAGTTAAAATAAATCTCTTACCCCCTTGTTGTTGCATTTCTTGGCACAATCCTCTGTTTGCCCATAGACTGATACGTCCACACATCTGTTGTCGAGGCAAACCTGTGCACAAATGTTCACTTCTGAGCAAAACATCCAACATAACAAAACTCCATATAATGTGTCTCCAACTGAAAGTTTTACCTTATTTACTCCACATCTGGTTCCTTTTGGCACCATGTCGATGTTTCTAGTTTTATCATCATCCACAGGTACTTTACACTCAATGCCGTTCACAGTGTAGGATGACCTTTTACCTGTGATGGACTCACCCCCTCCTCCACAAAATATAGATCCACATTTAAGATTCCTACAACAAAAGAAAAATGAATAAATGAATCAAGAACTTTTTTGACAGTTGTTGCTAGCACAGGGTCATTCTGTGTGCCAAGTTTCCTTCACGGGCGTTTTGTGATAAACTTTGGAAACCAAGTTCAGTGTGTGTTGATGATACGTACTGTGCTGTACAAGGGGTGTAGCCGAATTTGTTCCTCCCGCAGTTTAAACCTTCTATGCCCCGTTTGTTCAGGTCGAAACATACATCTGCTCCAATTCTGGTCCCTGAGGAAAGAAGATGTTCATGGTTAACGTCTTAAATATATGGAGGACCATTAATGCCAGGATAAGAAAAAGACTAGATGAAAAGTTAAAAATGGTAAAAATAAAAAATACTTTGACTTTTTCAAATTAAAGTTGAGAAATAGAATTAGAGTCATATAATCTAAAATTAAAAATGCTTTTGGCTGCACAGCATGAGTTTGTAATGACTGTTGGTATAAAAGGATGAAGATGATGAATGGAAAAATGAAAATTTCTATTTCTATTTAGACTGGTTAACAATATTAATTGAACACAGATGCCCCTGGTACCAGGTGCAGCACACGATCGTCAAAACCGCTGACTTACTTTTGCTTTATGTGTCGTTTTAAGTCCAAAAATCAGTGGAATTGTTGCTCCGAGTATCGGCGGGTGCCATCTTGATTATTGCACAATACCTGGGAGCTATGCCTGCCTTCTCTCGCCTTTTTTTTCAGAGCAGTGGAAGTGCCGCTTTGAAACACACGGCCTTTTTTGCTTGGTGGCCATTCGGTGGCCGACCCGTAGGAGCTACACAGACAACCAGAGTATCCATCACTCCTTTCTAAAGCTACAGGCCTATAAAGCATGGGGGTGCTTTTGGTGACAGAAATGTTGATGAATATTCACAGTTTTTATCAATACTTCAATGTTATGTTATTTAGAACGTGGTTGTATACATGAATAGTGTTTTAAATATAACTCCCAATAAAAAAATCAACATTTAAACAGTAAATATTGCCAAAATATGGATAATTGCCTGGTATATTTTGAAAATATTGTATGATAACTTTTGTATTTTAGTTTATTTTCATCAAATTTACAGTTACAAGTGCATTCCAGGTGTATTAAAATATGTTCAGTTGCATTATGATCTATCTTATGATGGTTTTGATGGTTAATTGCATTGAAATATAGCTTAGGCGAGGTTGAAAATATCCTATTTTTTCGGTATTGCATCTCAATTTAGTCTGTAATGGTAAAATAAATATGTTAATTTACAATGGATTGATATTTCTTAGCTTCTGACCTTCCAAAGGAGACCAGAATTACGCATCTAGGCCAAATAGTTGAGGAGTTATTCCTGATTTATTTGGGTATGTTATTTTAGGTGTTTTTCCTGGAAAAGGGGGCCTGTTTTCAACAAGTTAAGTCATAATTTTGAGACCATAAATCAATATGTCAAAAGCCAGGG
>NC_060163.1:23510398-23533904 GCF_021292245.1 Micropterus dolomieu | reverse complement strand
AAAAAATCAACATTTAAACAGTAAATATTGCCAAAATATGGATAATTGCCTGGTATATTTTGAAAATATTGTATGATAACTTTTGTATTTTAGTTTATTTTCATCAAATTTACAGTTACAAGTGCATTCCAGGTGTATTAAAATATGTTCAGTTGCATTATGATCTATCTTATGATGGTTTTGATGGTTAATTGCATTGAAATATAGCTTAGGCGAGGTTGAAAATATCCTATTTTTTCGGTATTGCATCTCAATTTAGTCTGTAATGGTAAAATAAATATGTTAATTTACAATGGATTGATATTTCTTAGCTTCTGACCTTCCAAAGGAGACCAGAATTACGCATCTAGGCCAAATAGTTGAGGAGTTATTCCTGATTTATTTGGGTATGTTATTTTAGGTGTTTTTCCTGGAAAAGGGGGCCTGTTTTCAACAAGTTAAGTCATAATTTTGAGACCATAAATCAATATGTCAAAAGCCAGGGGTGCCCTGGTGATCTGGCGTTTACTGACCATGAGAATACATCGTTCTTCATTTCTCTCCCCTCATTTCCTGTCATCTCTACTGTCAGGTTATAAACATATTGTGTCATGATTTTGATTCAGTAAGTCAAATCGTCTTTTTGACCCACTATCTCTTATCATCTGCGTTGTTTCTTTTCCTGGCTTAAATACTGTATAACCTTTGTTTTTAACTCTGGTGGAGATCTTATGATGGGCTCGGGACATCTCTGTCACTGATACTATATGTTAAGGTTCAGGCACAAGAGATGTTGCATGACGTTACAGACGCCATTAAAGTTGGAGATAGTAAAAATGTGCTTGATAAATACACACTTGTTTTATAGACTCCTATATTCTGTGAGAGCGCTATTCATTCAAGTTCTCTGTAGTCCTTGTGCACACTCTTAAATCCTTGCTAGAATGAGCCATTTCTACCATGTGACGGAAAACAGACTAATAACTAAAGCTCCTTCAGGCTCATCTTGTCTATTAACAAGAAATGAAAACACAGAATCCCCTGTTTTTACTTCTTTTACCTGAATGACCATACTGACAGCAGTGTGATGAGGGTACCTGATCCAAACAGCCTCCAGCAGTGCTGCTCAAGTGTGGGGCACTGGCCGTTGTAGCAGTAGCCCGGTGCCTGGTCGTAGCACGCTTTGCCGTTCATCTCAAAACTATCTTCAGGACAATCCTCAGACACTCCGGTGCAGTATTCAGGCAGGTCACAGTCACCGGCCGACTTTCTGCACACACTTCCAGCCAGTTTTAACTGTGGGTTAAAGTACATTTCGGCTGATTTAGTTAGAATTTCTTGTAAACGGTATATAACTAAGCTTGTGTATTTAAGTGGTATTTCATGCAGAAGGATGTGGTGAGTTGACGGAAACAGAAGGATATCACCCTCTGTTTCCTGTTATTATTGAACTGCTGCTGTTTTAATGTGGTTCGAAGAGTAACCTCCTCCCATGGCCATTTTAATGGCCACAGTTATTAGGAAGAAGCAGGGTGTGTCTGTATGACTGGCCTTTCTGTAACCTGCACTCTGTCCACTGTAATGGAGCTGATCTGGCTTTCTTGACCAGGTCTAGCAGCATGTTGGTTTGTCAGTCAGTAGGTCAGTCCACCACTTTGGGCCAGACTGAAATATCTAAACAACTATTAGATGGATTGCCATTAATCCTACTGACCTCTGATTCTCTGCTCGTGCGAACAGCAGGTCATTCAAAGTGAACGTATACTGGACGGATTGGCACAACATTTTGTTTTAACATTTGTGGTTCCCAGAGGATAAATCCTGCTGACTTTTGTGATCCCCTGACTTTTCCTCAGGTGCCACCATGAGGTTCTGGTACATTTATGGTTGCGAGTGAAATATCTCATGCCATACAATTAAGTGCATTCATGTTCCCCTCTGGATGAACTGTAATAACTCTGATATTCAAAACATCAGCATTTTAGCATGTCGATTTTAGCAGGTATTGTTAATCATATGTTTGGGATTCTGGTGTTTTTACTCTGGGCTTTAAGCTGGTAAAGTATAAGAAACTAACTTTTAAAGCTAGCTAAAGGGTAATGGTAGCTAAAGTACCTGGCATTCGTCGCAGCATTGTCCATGAGCACACTGGGATCCTTCAGTCAGACGACAAGTTGAGGCATCACAACAAGAATTCTTGCATTCCTAAAAATTAAAAACCCACAATCTTTTTCAGTTGTGTTTCTATCCAGTTACACTTTCAGCTGGAATTTGCAGTAATGAAGTTCAGTTGAAACACATCAGATTTAATTCTCCCACACATGCAGCATCTCTGCCAAGAATTTCGTCTCTCTGAAAAGATGTGAGCGCACAGGAAAACTATTTTAATGTTCGAGGCCAAACTTCAGCTTTGGATGCCCTGAATCACCACTAACTTCCCTTTTATTAGCGCTAACCTCACATACAGGAAACCACACTAGTCAGCTTAAATAGAAAACCAAAATGGTGTCGTCCTTCACCAAATAATATATTTAAACTTTCCAAGGTCTCAAAAATCTATTACAACCAGTGTCATTAGCCTCTACTGAAGGTTGTACCTCCACAGTGCCACAGTCACACTCCTCTCCAGGGTCCAACAGGGCGTTGCCACAGCGAGGGCCCACAGCGATGGTCTTAACAGAGCCTGACGGTTTGGACAAGCAGCTGGGTTGAGCTCGCTCCATGAATTCAGCGAGCTGCTTCACACTGCAGCTGCTGAAAAACTCCGGGAACGCTATATTTCCTGTCCTGAAGAGGAGCAAAGAGATTTCAGCTTTACAAAAGATTTAAATTTAAGACAGAGCTAAAACAGTTTATAATCCATGTGGCCAAAATTATGTGGACGCCGGATGTGCTTGCGTGCACAGAGGTATCATCATGTTGACGCAAGAAAGAGTCAAACACAAACTGTTGACGCACAGTTGGAAGAACTGTTGTGTCTAAAATATCCTTGTACGCTGCAGCATTAAGTAGTCCACAAACTTTTGGTCACATACTTCCAAGCTGAATCTTTATGAAAAAATAGCAGGAAGACGTCCTTACCTGAGCTTGTCTGCCATCACACAGTTCCCACTGCTGTAAGACGGACCACACACACAACCTTCAACATCGTGGGACAAGCCAAAATTATGTCCCATCTCATGAGCGATGGTGGAGGCGAGGCCTATCGGATTATCCTGGTGATCCTGGGAGAGAAACGCAGCAATGTTGCTTTAAATTCAGCAGGATGCATCATGAAACACCAACCTGCTCCCTTCATCTGCAGATGTAAAAGGACGAGTGTCTTGATTCATACCTGATTCACTCCACCTGAGTTTTCAGTGCACATGGCAAACTTATTCGCCAATCCAACGGTATCTCCCACAAAGTCTTTTCCACTGTTGAGTGAGGAAAGTGTAACATCAGGTCAAACTGGCAGCATAACTGTGTTCAACACCTGCGCAGATATCAAAGACTGATCCTCACGTCACAAATTGGGCGTTGTCATGCTTCGCCCTCTGCAGAAGATCGACCTGCCGCCACATGAGGAAATTGTCCAGAGCAGTCTCTGAATTAATGTCAACGTCGATGTAGTCTCTGTTTGTCCAGATCTCCAAACCCACCAGCATGACGTGAATGTTCAGATGTCGATACAGCTGCAAGCGGAGGAGGAGACGGCTTTCAGTGAGTGAATGCGCTGAGAGCGCCGACGGCACGACGGCAGACGAACAGCTTCTAAAACATTAGCCTGAATTTACCTTGTCGACGTGATTCACAACTCCGAGAATACGAGATTTAGTCTTGCTTCCGTGTAGCTTATACTGCAGGAAGAGGAGAGACAAACATGATCAGATTCACTGAGCGTTGGGAAGTTGTAAAGGACTTAAAATGAGATTTTTACCTCAGTGTTGTCCACCACCACATACAGCTCGACAAACCTCTGTGGACCTGCGATGGGTTTCTGAAGAAAAAAAGGAAACAGATACAACCTTCACTAATATTCTTATATTCTTATTATATTAACTAATAACTAATATTCTTATTTAAATCAACATAAAGAGGCACAAAAAAAGATCTGACCGCAACATTTTGCTATAATGTGAAAAATTAACCCCATAAGAGAGCAGACAGAAAAGGAAACAGAAACAGATATAAGATACTTGATTTACATATAGTACATTCAGCATAAACATCCATCCTGCATGTTGGGGCCAAAAGTTTGTTGTTTGTTGTTTTTTAATGTTTTACCCATGACTCAGGGGGCAACATGGATAAAATCTTCTGATTTTTTTTTCATTTAATGGAAAATCGATCTTATTTGGCAAATTAAAAAATAAATGTTCTTCTTCACACCGACACCCACATGAAAATCCAATATTACCATAAAACAGGGCTGATAATTCATTTACAACAGTGACCTACAGTAATAAAAACCAGGGATAACTGTTAAGGACATGAAAGTATTGTTCCCAAATGGGCTACATCACGACATGTCCAAACTCTGGCACCTCAGCGTGGCCTCAGCACGCTGCTTCCTAGTTATTTGTGCCTTCTTGGCCTTTACATTAAACACCCAGGGTGTATATGTTGATGTTACAGTGTAAATAATAATTTCCTGGCACCCGCAGGCCTGTGACGATAATTACATTATGGACTTATCGTACAATATATGAACATCGAGCCCTCGATCATTTTTGCTGACCTAAATGTCACCTGTTGTGTGTTTACATGCGTGTTTGTTTACATAAGAATGTCTCCAACATTTTAGCATCATCTCCAATATCATGCCAGAATAAACAGCAGGATTTTCCCCACCATTATAAGACTTGGGGCCTTTTTGCACCTAAGTGCTGTGAACAATAAAAACTATGCAGACACATCAATTTTATTTTTTGTTTTGGTTGTGTGGGTTTTTTAAATTAATGTTTTCTTTATTTTAGTATTTTTTCCCCATTCCATTTTCCAATGTCTGAATAGTCTTGTGAATAAAACGTTCATTGCTCTTTGATTTATTATTATGTAAGTGGCACAAAATGGTCTTAAACTCTATTTTACTATATCGAAATTATTTCTGGAACATTGTATAATCCAACAAAAGTAGTTGTTGTTGTAATCACGACAGGCCTAGTTACTTACCCACGATCTGGACTTGAAGAGGCCAGCGAGCCGAGGGCCCGGGTCCTGGTCCTGGTCGTACAGTGTGGTGGTGTTGGATGAAGAGCCACAGCTGACGCTGCCACTGACCTTCAGGTGCTCGTGTCTGTAAACTGCATGGTCACCATCGTCGGACAGTCCCAGAGGCTCTATCAGGTAAACCTGCTGCCGGGCTCTCACAAAGCCGCTGCAAACACAAAAAAACAACAACACAAACACTTAATTTGTAGGTTCTTTGAAGCAAAACAGCATAAATATGATTCAGCATACAGGGGGAAATGGTTTTGTCCACAAGATTTGGTTGAGGTTTCAACACATTTATTATTTTTAATAATGTAAAAGATTTCCACAAGGAAAGCCAACTTTGCTGAAAACAGCTTTAAAACACAAAGGCAATTCAAAGTGCTTTACGAAAGGCAAAGAACTGAATTTAAAAACACAACAAAAAAAAAGATTTAAATACAGTTGTAGCGCAGGTACAGCAACACACAAGCAGGCTTCATAAACACCTTGACAAACCAACTGATTGCTATCATGAAGCAACACGTTTCACAAGAACTGAAGTCACTGAAGAAACTTTCACTGGCGATAATGTAAGCGGCGAATTACAAACGAATAAGGAAGTTCAAAGGTTTAAAAATATCTTAATTTTCTTACCTAATGCCTGAACAAATGCCAACGCTGACGGAAGAGTCCCTCACACCTTCAATGTGACCGTGATAGTAGCAGTGCTCCTGGAGGGAAATACACTCATCAGATCAAAGACGTCACTGTTCGTACTTTACGTTATTCTTTAACCGTGTTACTCAAAAAGGGTTGTTTTTAACTTCAGTAAAATTATGATTCACAGGTTAAGAATGTCGGATCTTAATCATGCTGGGTTTGACTTAAACTCCATACTGTCACAATATATTACCTTTGCTCATAGAATAAGGCAAAACTGACGCGTTTGCAGATACCAATGTAGCATTTATTTCTGCGTAACCATGTTTTTGTTTTAATGTGTGACATGTTAAATACTAAGCAGTAGGTACAACCTGAGAGTATCTCTCCTGCTAATGGTTTCAACTAGTTACCCTGATTAATAATACAGTGGAAACCTCATCGGGGTCAAATTGATCACTATTATAACAGATTTTTGTCTAATGCAGATTCTAATTGACATTTGTATATTTATTCCATGAATAAAAAATCATTAAACGGACAGCTTCAGAATCTCATTGACTCTTTCAAATGCTTTTGAAATTACTGTATTAATTAAATATAAAATATAGCTAACTGTAGTTCAAATTATAATTAGGCTATAGCCTAAAACAGTATTTTGTCAAATACAGTATTGGCAGTAGTGAAAAATAGGCTACTAAGCCAAAGCTCATATCTGGTTTCAGTAGATTTCTACATTTTTAACAGAAATAATCTCTCCCTGCAGCATCTAACAATTATTATAATGCGTCAGAGGTAAATTAAAAGTAACATCTCACCTCATTTGGTGACGTTGTCACACGCTTTCCATCGTCTGAATAGTGTGTTTCAGTGTAGCCTCTCCCAATAAGATTCCTATTTAATACAGGTGAAAACAGTTTTATTTTTCAAATACTTGAATATTAAGTGTTAAGAATTGAAAACAAAAAAACGATATTTACTTGTTCTTTTCCAGATACATTGTGTGGTTCCTCCCTTCGATGGCCAACTCGTACCGAACTGTATCAGGATAAAGCTGTAGAAAATTCATGACAACTATTGATAATTGTAACAATTATACACATTTGTAGTAGTGGAAGAAGTACTCACATCCTTTACTTGGGCAAAAATAGCAATACCACAGAAAAAAACAATATTAAAAACTGGTCTTTTACCTGTTTTTAAGATTTTTTTTTTTTTCTGTGGTATTGCAGTATTGAGTATTAACAGCTGTGATGCACAGATGTGTAAGTAATATTTAAAGCAGGTCGAGAAGAAAATAATTGAAGCTACTTTATATACTGTTTGGTACTTTAATCTATTACAGTGGTGGGAAGAAATGAAGTACATTTACTCTGTGCTGTTACTCTTATGCTACTTTACAATAACACTCCATAATGTTTAATAAGTAAATATTGTACTTTTTACTGCACTAGATGTGTAGTTACTTTGAAGATAAACGTTTTACAGAAAAAAACATATGATAAGGTTATGAAGAAAATAAACAACAGTATATAAAGTAGTAAAAGTTATTTGTACTTCTACACACAGATGATTACTTTGACTTTTTATATCTTAAAGTACATTTTTTTATGATAACAATTCTGTACCTGTATCTTTTTACATTGTGATGTGGCCCTAAGTGCTAAATGATGTTCTGTATGCAGAATCAGTACATGATGCAGGTTACAGGTCCCACAGGTGTGTGAGGCAGGTGAGGTGTAGTCAGTCACCTGGTTGTCCCGCACGCTCCTCTTCTGTCTCCCTGGAAGTCTCTGAGGTCTGACCACCTCATATCTCTCCACCTGAGACAACATCCCAGAGCACTGCAGGAGACAAACTGCAAACAAAACTTTACTGTTATTCGCATATACATGAAATATTTCAGTGGATACAGTCTGAATAAACAAGGCTTTGAGGAAATTCTTATTAATTACATTCACGTAGCGACAACAAAAATTAGTTTTACAAACGATATGAGCCTTCAGACGCACTTTAATGGCGTTACAAACGGCGGACAGAACATTAATAGCTTCTTCTCCAAGTTTTCCTGTCAGCGTGTGTTTTATTCAACCGGGATAAAAATGTAGGGAAACAAAAACAAACGCGTAATAAAAGTATTTCAATGCAGAATAGTGAACTCTGAACCTACCCCATGTCAGCCACAGTGAGAACATGTTCGCTCCCATGTCGGTGCGCTGTGCTCGGGCACTGCAGCTCATCTACCCGTTAACTCCGCCGTGGATCATCCGGACCAGCTGTTCCGTTAAAGCTCCGCCTCCGGTTACTTCTTATCGCCCCCTCACACGTTTACCGGAAAGAAACAGTCAAGTATGCTACGGTGACACATACTTAAAGCAGACTTCCGGTGAAATAAAACAAAACACTTGTTGTACAAAAGACGGTTGTATCTTTGAAAATTATTTTTTCGTAATCCAGCAGATGTCCGGAACCATGAAATGTTAGGCCGGGGCGAAACAAACTTTAAAATAAAATCCGCAAATACTTTGTGTGGCAAGCGTAACGCACGTCTAGCGCAGGAGTGCGTAGCGGAACACTTTTCGGAAATATTACATTAAACGTTGAGTTTACACGCTGAAAAACATTTTCCTCTTTCAAACCAGAGAGCGGGCATCAGGAAAATACATTTGGATACGGAACTTTTCCCTAAGGTTTTCACGGGGGCGCCATGTAATCGCGGTTCAACTAAGTTTATGGCTCCGTCTAATTGTTGGGAAATGCTTAGGCGTTCTTCAGTTTGTGGCTCCGTCTATTTCTTGAAATTCCCCACTTGAAGCGTTCTTCCGTTTTTTCCCCATTTTACTGACAAACTTTCAGCTTAAAAAGACAAAATAAAACACGGGTCTCAAAATTGTACATATAAGATATTCTACAATATAAATATAACGTTAGATCTACTCATAACCAGCAGATAAATACTCTATATGTTGACATTTTACAATGTACGTCTTTGACAGGTTACGCTTTTATTCTGAAGTCAGTCGCGTTATATTTCCGGTATGACTTTAGCTTTGGCTAACTTCACGCTGCTCAGAAGTGTCAGAGTTATAACCTGTTTTATAGTCTACAGTTATACTATAACACTTATCAGGCCACAAATTAATAAAAAAACCTACAAATACCTTTCATTAAATAATAAATATTCGCCTCACACATTGAAAACGTGTCATTTATCTTAAATAATTCAGTCAAACAAGCCAAAGAATGGCTACATAGCAGTTGCATAAACAGTCAGTTAAAAGTCATTTTTTTTAATGAAGTGAAATATTAACATACATTTTATTGTACAGGTACAATAAGTTACCCATAAGGAGAGTCTTGAGTTTCACTTTCAGAGCAGAATAAAGTTCCACATTTCTTAAAATGTACAATTTGAAGCACTGAAATGACGCTGCAAACATCAGATTATAACTCTACATTTGATACAGTAACGTTACAATATTATATACACAAGTATCAGCTCTTTGAATCAACGGCTGATGTTTGTATGGGCGGCTGGCGTTGGAGTAACGGGCAGACATGTGGAAAGGCTGTTTTTATTGTGGAGTGACAAATGTATTACATGCTACGCTGCTGCTTTCTGACTCCGCTCGATGGCCATCCTCTCCAGCCGCTCAGTGTAGAATCCATTGAAATCCAGTCTGTGAAGTTATAACAGCAGAGTTAGCAAATTATCAGTCATTTATAATGCTTGATAAAAAAAATAGGGCCAATTTAATTTGAATACACTGCGACTACCTCTGGGAAAACAAGGCGTATTGGAGTCTGCTCTAGTTTGAATAAAATATCCAGTAGCTCTGTAGATTTATCCATATACTGCCAATAAATTTGAATGTGCACAGAAAAACCCATTTTTGGCCCATTTAATGTGAACAGTTTTACCTGTAGATGATGCTGATCATGCTGTGCTCGCAGTCGTTGGTGCTGTAAATGCTCAGCTTGTCCAGCAGGTCCAGCAGCAGCATGCTGAAGTTACTGTCAAAACTGCTGATGGTGGCTTCAAAGCCTGCGTCTGACTGGAGGGCGTCCACGTACTCTGCTAAAAACTGAAGCAGTAAAAAATATTACCCAGATGCTCCAGTGTTTGTAAACACCAGTTGTTTCATAATATTTCAGAAACACAAAGTAGGAATCTGAACATTTCCCAACATTTTACTGGGCGACGAGTATATTTTGTAAATACCTTTGTGGTCAGCCTCTTCTTCTCTGCCTCCTCAGCACGTTCGCTCTGAGTGGGAGGCCCGTCCATAGTCCCTTGTTCCAGAGAGAGACGCTCTAACCTCATGCTCTGAGTGAACCGCTAGAACAAAAACAAAAATCTTGTTACAAGCAATTACGAGTTTCATTTTCAGGTTTTAACATTCCTGATTTAGTGCAGATTTTTTTCCATCTAGTGTTCAATTGAAGCAGAACATGAAATGCAATATGAATACTTTAAAACAGAGGTTTTCAAAGTGGGAGGTGGGCATTCCCATCGGTGCTCCAAACGGTTTCAGGGGAGGCTCACTGATTGGAAGTAAAAACATATTAGTATTTACGTTAGTAACTAAAAATCTTTTTTATATTTCCCAGTGTTGCTTTTATGTTTTATGCACTTTCAATTGCCTTGTGGTTGAAATGTGCTACACAAATCAACTTGCCTACTATTAAAAATAGTTTTTACATTACTTATCAAAAGAAAAACACAGAGACTAGCCCAAATGTGTGTGATCTGGTTAAACGGAGTTCAGAGATACCGTTTTGCGGGAATGATACTGTCTTTTTCAGAAACTCATAAACGCCTTAGGACAGACTTTTGTTATCTATTTTGTGTAGTTTGAAGTTCTGTCAAACATTAGGCTGTCTTAGCTCAATTGTTGAGCGTCGATGGGACCAAATAACATAATTGGGACTGCACAGGCATCCGTGATTTGAGCAAAACTTAGCAAGTAAGCTAAAGGGGTGTGAGGGGCCGCCTTTTTCCAAGCTTTGGCCCCCAGTCTAAGACTAAACCCTTGCTTTAAAAGACACAGACCTGGAGCAGAAACAAGCAGCTGGCTTGGCTCCTCTTTATTTTCACGTCAACAAACCTGCATGCAGTCTGTGAACTTGACGCAGACAGACATGAGTTTGGAGAAGATCCGGAGAAGCTCGGGGTTGGTCAGCATGCAGTCCTTCAGGCAGTTGTCCAGGAAGCTAGTGTGGTGGCAAAGTACATCATCAATGTTTGACGCCTGGAGAGGGAGAAGACAGACGATAAGCACAAAAAAAACAAAACAACAGACCACATTCTCCGAGAAACCTGTGTGTCTCCTTTCCAGTGTTCTACAGGTGTCCTGACCTCCGACCGTTAAAACTAACTCATACGAGCGCAGCAACAACAACACATAAAGAGTGATACCGTGGCGGCTTCGCTTTTGTTAAACAAGAGACCACTGACGGTGCGATAACAGGACGGGAGAGTTCATGCACTCACTGTTTTCAGGTTGTTCTCCATGATGTGCCAGGTGGGCTCCATCACCTCAAACATCATGTAGTACTGGATGTTCTGCACAAAGTTGAGCATGCGCTGTCGGAGCGCGAACGCAGCAGCAAACCTGCGTACAGGTAGTTTGAACAGAGCGTGAGGACGTTTTGCTGGCTGAGATTTTTACATAAATTCACCTAAAATTCAACTTCAACTCACCATTTGGGAGAACGTAACGAGTACTGCTTGAAATCTTTGTTGCTGATCCACACGTTGCACAGCAGCCTCTCGACATGTTTGCAGTAAAACATGTGTCTGAACAACATCTGGTACCTCGTCAGGGCTTTCCTGGAAAATGAATGCAAATGAAATACTGTTAAATTACTTATATACGTTACAAAGTCATACATAAAAAACTAACAAGTAAAACAGAAATAACTAAACAGAAGAAAACATATTGTTAGTGTACAGAGCCTCCTGCAGCCGAATTTAACAACCACTATTATTTTATAATTTGGGACATTTTTTTTGCAGCTACAATTATATTTATTATCAATGAATGTGCCTTATATTTGATCAATCAATCTATCGCTTTGCCTATAAAAAGTCAGAAAATAGTGAAAAAGGCCCAAGTGGACGTCTCGTGATGTCTTGAGTTAAAAACCCTAAATATTTTAAGGATACTTCTGACAAAGAAAAGCATCAAGTCCTCAGATTTAAGAAGCTGCAGCAAGCAAATGTTAAAAGACACTAAAAAGACTAGGATAGTAAGGCTGAACAATATGCAAACAAAATCATCGTGATTATTTTTATAGATATTGCGATTGTGATATGAGTCAAAATTTTAGTTGTAATGGTAATTTTTGATTTTATTTTCACTGAAAAAAGTATAAAAATGATAAGATTTCTGATGGGGTCTGTACCAATCAAGCATGTTCCCTCATGTATGGAGAATATCATTTGTAGGCCGGGGCAATTTCAATCACAAATTCTGATTTTGATAATCTTTCGATTAATTGTTAAGCCCTACAGGATCGGATAATCAAAACGGTTTCGGACAATTTCAGTGTTTTCATTGATTAATCGACAAACTGCTGTAGCTCTGGATTACTAGATCGTCTCGTATTAAGATCTGTATTCTTTGTCGTTTATTGGAACTAACATGTTTGTTATTGATAGTTGTTCATTTTGCTCCCGTGTCATATTGAAAAGAAAGAAACGCGTCTCTTACACCTACAAAACGGCAAAATAACAAATTACAACTGCGCTTGGGATTTGTTATGTTATGTTTTATGCTGAAATATCTTGAAAGTTAGGAAAGCTAAACAATATGAAACGCATAAAAGAGATAAAAATCAACCGGCAGCAGCAGAACAGAACCTGTTGATGATGAGCGAGAGCGGCCATTTGACGATGTAGTCGAAGGAAAAGGCCTCCAGCCCGCTGAGGGCCACGTCTGTCGGGTCTGCGTTGATGATGGACTTCTCCTGTTTGGTCTCGATGGCCAGCACCCGCAGCAGCTGAGTGATGACGTCATGAGGCATTAAGTCAATCTGTGGTAGGAAGAGAGGAAGACCGAACGTTATAAAGAGTGACTCATAAATCATGACATCAGTCTGCAAGTGAAGGAAGACAAGTACACTTATTAGTGTAACAAAGGATCAGATGGATTGTTACAAACTCTTGTTTTGCTTTCTCTAATTTCCATCTCTCTTTATTTTCATTCCCGTCCACTGTTTTGAAGGGATAAACTCCTGATTTTGTGGGTGTGTAAAGACCGCTGAGACTTTACAAATAAACTTGACCCTGAGTTCGCTCCGAGCCTTGAGCGAAAGTGGAATTAATAAATTAACCAAAATGACAAATGTTTGCCAGGCAGGACTAAGTACATGTAGCTTATTTAACTATATATTGAATCCAGAGCAAGAACATAGTGAGGTACCACTGAAAAGAATAACAGCATGTTTAAAAATCCTCCTGAGGATATTATCTGTCACTTTAGCTGCCAACTGCTCCACTATTTTCACCAGCGTGTCTCTAACTTCATATTTATGTACCAGCCCATCTAACTCTTAGGACTTTGACGTTTTCTACTGAGAGTACACAGAACTACAGTCTTATTTCCACCCGCCTTGAGGTCGTCTTTGAAGGGGTCTGTGTTGGCTGTGCTCATCCTCAGAGCGAGCTCCAGCAGAGCTTCTAGTCGGGGAGGAACGATGTCGTCCACTGGCTTCTTCAGCTCTTCCTCCGTCAGGTCCATGAAGTGCACAAAGAAGTCGCCTTTGTCCATCAAAAAGTAGTGCTTGATGGATCTAATAAAAACAGCACAGTCAAAGACAAAGCTTTTTAATAAAGTGGAAACAGACAACTTTTCTACCTCCAACGTTTCCAAGTAACATTATTGTTTGCAGCGATGTCGCAAAGGTGCCACTGTTTCCTAAGAGCCTAACTTCATGAAGAAATTTCCAACACCACTTTTGAAATAAGAGAGAAGAAGGAAGCATGTTCCCTGTAGAAGTCAACTGAAAGTGTCACAATTTTATTTTTTATTTGGGAAAAGGCAAAAGCTACTGTAAGCATGTGCATTGCCTATTAACATGAGTATGAGTAAAGTTATTGCTTCACACAAACTACAGCATGAGTTGGCATCAGGGTGGAGTAACGTTACAAGAAAACATCAGGAGACTTTCACATTTTTTGGGAGTGTCCCAAGATTTCCCCCTACTGGTCAGATGTGGTTTAAACTATTCAACTGATTATTGGACTACAGCTTGAGGAGAGTTTTAGTGTATTCTATTTGGGCAACATACCAACTGGACTGAACAAACAAGACAGATATTTGTTTCAAATATTGCAGGCAGCCAGTAAGAAGGCTATAACACGAAAATGGTTAAATGAGCAACTGTATCAGAATGGACAGACATACTACACAAACTTTATGTTATGGAGCGCCTAACTTTTTCCCTCAGACACTCATCAGAGAAAGGTGAACAGTACTGGAAAAATGGAAATATTTTGTCACAGTAGATCTGGACTGGAATTATACGTAAAATGTTGATTTAACAAACCTGTGTAATATTTTTTTTCCCCCTTTTTTCTTACTAGATGGCTCTTTCAACTGTTTAATTTTGTCGGTCCTCTTTATGTTTTGTGTAGTTTTTTGTTAATGTTTGTAAAAAAAAAAAGAAAGAAAAATGTTCAATAAAAACAAAATTTCAAAAAAGAAAAAAAAGAAAAAAAAAATCAGGAGAAAGTGTGTGTGTGTCTGTTAATTAATTTAGTCTATAATAAAGAAATGAAAGCAGATAGAAAGTATTATATATGTTGAGAAAAACTGGGTTAGCTACCAAAGCTAACAGGAAGAAAAGCCCTCTAGAAATCAAAAGACCAGTTTATCTATCAGGTTATATACTGAATGCATCTAAAACATAGTGCATGTAGATATTATGTCATCAGATTTGCCTGTTACACATTTATCATATAGCAACAGCAGAATAGAAAGAGGACAGCGCCATAAATCGAGACTTAATTTTTCTGGGAACAATCGTGCGGAGGCATAGTGAAAGAGAGGCTTATATCTTTATTCTATAGCCATTCTACCATGCAATCAATATTTATTTCATAAAGATGAGCTAAAGCAAAAAGGTTGTCTACTTTGACTTTTTTTGCTTGTTTTTCTTTGTAAACTGTCCTTTGGTTTCAATATACTTCATATATATTGTTGTTGTAATTATTAATAATAATAAAAAACAACAAATGGAGAAACATAAATGCAGATGTCTCCATACAGAACATGAATGATGGTGGCTTTGAATTCAACGTGGCAACTAAGCAGCACCTCATCCTTTCTCTCCCCGTTAGCTTACCCGTCACTCCTCCATTATAAAATGTCTTAAAAATCGGTTTACCTCAGGCGTGAAACCAGCTCCTTCTCTTCCATGAGGAAGGCCAGCAGGACCTTGCTGGCATAGTTGTAAGCTTTCTCTATCTGCTCCACGTAAGCCCTCTCCTTCAGGGTGTACAGGACCTCCTTAGCATCAGGACACGTCACATCGCGGCCGCACTCCCGCACCACGTTGAGGTATTTCCCTTCACAATAACAAAGAAGGGAGTCAATTATTTTGTCTAGGAAAGGCTCTTACAATGTTTTACGTTGTTTTGTTTTACCTGTGCTTAATATTTTGTCTGCCATTTTCTGTAGAAAGGAGGGAATCCGATGTTGCACAATGGTGTATCTCTGATCCCAGTACTTATCATTGTAGTCCTCCTGAATTTTCTCTTTCTGCAGCTCATGCTCTTCCACCATGAACTCACTGTCAGAACACAAAAACATGGACACAGCCGTTATAACAAAATGCAGATACAGTGGTTCAAGTGGTGTTTTGTTATTTCGAGCGTCGGCCTATAAACTGTACCTGTATGGATCCTTGATGATGCCCCTGTAGATCCACTTCTCCAGGATTTCAAAGTAAGGGACGCTGGCTGCTTTAGTGAGGTAGAGACACAGCTCCTGAGCCTGGCTGTCACCGGTGAAGTTAAAGGTTCGATCATGAAGAAGACTCAGCGTCGACCCACCCATACACTCTCCTTTGTCCACCGAGGAGGCTGTGAACATAGTGGAAGCAGTTGTGTTGGCTTGTGGCCCTTCATCTCACGACAAAATGCTGCTCTCACATTGATGCATCAGTATTAACAATCCAACTACATTTACATACACAGCATAAGTACATTTATCAAATAATACTTCAGCGCTTTTACTTAAGTAGCATTTTAAAGCAAGACTTTTACTTGTCTTGTAACCATAGACTGTATAAAAGAAGTGGACGTGGCCACCGTGACGTCTCCCATTGGTTCGTAGACTACTTGAAGCCTCAACTTTGGGATTGTGGTCGTCGCCATCTTGGTCTCAAGTGATCATATTTGGACGAGAGGGTGGAGTTGGGCAGGGATATGCATTGCTATGCCTTACAGGTGCTCTGCTTTTTTGCCTATTTTCCTCTAAATTGGACCATAATTTACTGAATGAGCATCATGCTGTGTTAAAGAAGACTTGAAACTAGCGACTGAGACCATGAACTCTTTGGAAAAGTGTTCACTGAGGTAATAAATCAGCTGAGAAGTAGCCTCATTTTCTCATAGACATCTATACAAGAGTCGCCCCCAGCTGGCCATCAGAAGAAATGCAGGTTTAAGGCCCTTCCACATGGGCTTCACTTTTCAGACCTGGAGGTTGCTCCTTTTTCACAGTGTGGTAATTCTACTAAGTTAAAGGATCCAAATACTTCTTCCACCACCGTTTAGCAATGAAAAACATCAACTATGGTTATGAACATTTGTGTCCAATTTGCTGGTGCTGTAGTTATCTCTCTGAACCTGGTTCAGAGTGGTAAAAATGAGCTCCCTACATGCACCTGTAATTTACATGAGAGTCGTTTTCATGTTTGAATAGGCCCCCCAGTCACGTTTCCATGAAGGGGGCAATCTGGCAATCTGACTAGGTTTCCACTAGGGCTGACTGATTTGGGGGGAAAAAAATCTAATTGCGATTTTTCTACCAGATATTGCGATTACGATTTGCGTTTTTTTAATTGAAAAGTTCAATATTGACTGCCACTCTATTTTTGACTGAAGCCACGTCAAGCAGCACAGAGCAGATGAACCAGGCAGGAAGTCAGACACAGAACGGCACAGAGGATCCGGTCAATTTTCATAAAGAAACAGCCTTTGCAGACTTTCGATCGTACATCAACAATAAACACAGTTAAAACAGACAAAAAAAAGAAATAATTTAACTACGTAGCCTAGTTAACCATAGTAGAAGCAGAAAAATCAAGGACAACTTAACAAATAAGCAAAATCTGAACAAGTCTGCAAAATCAGACAGACAAAACGCTCTTATTCTGAAATGGTCCGTGTGGGAAATGTAGCCTTCAGAGAGTGGAACGAAACCGGCTCACAGAGAGCGGTTATCCGTAGTTGTAGCCCACAAAATGACAAACTAACAGCACGTCAGATATGTAGGGCAGCTAAACGCTCCGCTGCTGTAACCTGTCAGTGTGAGTTGACGCCAGACAAAACCTGGTGCTTGCGATTGGCGAGCAGATCTGTCACACAAGGAAGACAATGGAATGAATTCTTCGCCACGCAGTTCAGCGATAAAGAGGACCAAAATCTCGAACACAGTCTTACAGCAGCTTACAGTGTGAATGTGACATTAAATAACGTTCAAAACAGAATCAGGCCCATCGTGTTCAGACTCTCACCAATAGAGGCGAGTATCTCCATGGTCCTCATGGTGGGCTGGATGTAAAACCAGAGCTTCTGCAGTGACAGGAGGCCCTGCCGCTGGAGGTGCTCCAGCTGAGTGACCAGGATCAGGTACTCCTTCATCAGGGTCCTCATCGCCGCTGTCAGCGCATGGTTCACCTGACCGTACTCAAAGGACGACTTCTCCTCAATGAATCTGAAGGACAAACACAGTAATGTTTCCTCTGTGGCACTCTTAAACGCGTATGAACACATGAGCGCCAACATTTTGAAAGGGTTGATTCAACATAACATTTTTACATGCTCACCGTGTTATAGTGGAGTAATACGACGCAACTGGTAATATTCTGTTAACCAGCTCTTTGATAGACATGTCCAGTGTTGAATCGACAATGAAGGAGCGGTTCTGCCTCCCCAGCACAGGCTGAGCTGTGATGTCTCGCCCATCAACTCCAACCAGGACGAACAGCAGGTCTTCCACCAGAGCTTGTTCCTGAGCAGGCAGGGGCATCGTACCTGGCCGCAGATAACACTGTTAGAATCTCTACAAACAACAACAACAAACAGTCACTTGAGCGCATAATTCATGCAACCTTTTTAAAAAAAACATAATAATTTCATTCACCTAGTTGATGATCGAGTATTAAAGGAATATAGAGAGCGTGTGGAAATGAAACTGGCTTACCAATGGCCACAGCTGCATCTGCTGGAGGGGTGGGGCTGGTGATGAAGTCTCCGAGGAGAGCAGGACGGTCGTACACCCAGTTTGGAAACACGGGGTTGGGCTGCGTGGGGTTCTTCTTGTTGTGTTTGTCCCTCAGCATCTTCCGTGTGACTTCAGCAGGCTGCAGGCAAAATCCAAAAAGAGAGACTAATGAATTAAAAAGCAGGGTGAAATTTAATCTAAACTTTCTGTTCTATTAAGTCTGAAAAGCTGTTGTGGAAATTGTATTCCTGGTGAGAGGTTGAGCAAATAATTGAGTTACAACGAACCGTTGTCTTTGAAGAATTTATTTAACAAAAGAATAAACAGAGAAGTACTACAACAGAATCAGCTGGACCAGAGGTTCTGTCTCCTAAGACAGGCCCAGAGCAAACAATTGCATGATCATTTACACAGTCTGAGCATTTGGGGAACAAAAGGTCCTTGTCCTTGGTCCCAGTCAAGGAAGGAGAAGAACAGCTAGTGAGGAAAACAATCAACAACCCCACATCCCTGACCTAAACCCCACACATGTGGACAGACTGGAATAACAAGAACAATAAAGATTTAAAACAATATATAAGACATAATAAATGGGGATAAATAGCACTCTTATAACTACTTGCATAAAAGATTAGTGTAAGAGTAAGAAGAAAACAATTTTCTGCCCTTACATTAGCTTGTTTTGGTTTTATAGCCAACTATTTTGCTGTTTTGATTCACTCTCACAAGCTTTGTGAATCCTGATGAGATTTTAATTATGAGACTCGCAAGCAGGGTTCCCACGCTTTTCTAGAAATCTTTTCCAGGAATCTTCCAGGACATTTTCAGTTATGATATAGCTGGTATGTCAAAGAATCTATTAAATATGTAGAAATTATGACAAATTGATATTTTTTTTTGTTTCTTTGGGAAAGCCCTTCATGCTCTTTGCTTGGCAACTGCTTTTCTTATGAATTATATTTTAACCACTGCTGCCAAACCACCAATAACTGAATAGCCTCAACACAAATTATAGTAAAATCCCAGCATTCTGTTGAACCTTAGCTTTCTAAAACCATAGCGAAAAAATAATTTTCCAGGATATTTTACTTTTTCTCTCATTTTTTTTATCTTTTCCATGACTGGAAAATTTGTCAACTGTTTTCCAGGTTTTCCAGAATGAGTGGGAGCCCTGGCAAGTACGCCATTGATCCAGGCTGTTGGGGGAGGGGAAGAAAAGCACACATATACACTCCCGACAGGATTAATAATGTGTGTGTATTATTAAAATCACCCAACAGAAATTAATCCCATCCGCATGGGATTATTATTTGATAAGCATTCAATTGTTTTTGTGAAAAGACCCATCCAGCTGTCAGATCTACTGCATGCTGTGCTCACCAGAGGAGCGTTGGAGCTGGCCGTCACGTTGCCGAGCTTCTTTCGCAGCTCGTCCAGTTCCTGCATGGACATCTTGGTGCTGGTCTGAGGCAGAGTGTAACTGGTAGTTGTGGTTGACGTCGCGTTCGCTGATGACTCTGACCTCTCTTTGGCATTCTGCTGCAGAAACTGAAGCGTCTGCGAAAAACATCCCGACAAGGCGGTGAGATAGTGTGATGAGAACGGTCAACTACTATTGTTCAGTATGGCAGTTTAAAAATATAAATGAACACACAAATCAAGCCACACCCAAGGCCTTTTAAATTGGTTTCAATCCTCTATTTACATCAGTGACATTTGCATAAAACCTATACCATTAACTGCATTTTTCACTTTCACTTGGATGTTTACACTGCTGCTATTGTTAAGAGATGAAAAACAAATCATATGAAAACACAGGACACATTTTTTACATCATAATCCTTTCAAATCTGAGAAACTAATGAGTGAAACTAATTATTTCCACTTCCAAGTAATAAACAAACCCATATAATTAGCTGCTTGTAAACGATGTCTTACCTCTTTATCTTCACAGAGTTTGGAGAGCAGATAGACAAGAGGGTCGAGGTTTCTAACATTTTTGGACTTGAGCTCTTCATACTTCCTCAAGAAGTCCTCAGGGGTTTTAGAGAACTCCGCTAATTTCACCTGAAAATGATAAAACAGACAATATCAAGAGAATATACACAGTTAGCAACACATTCATTTCTTCAACGGATGTGAGAAATAATTCTCATAGTAATTATGTTTCTGTCACACCTGATTTAAACTGACTGTTTTACTTCATATAAAAGAAAATCATGCTCGTCATGTACTGCAGGGCTACAGGTGCTGCCTACAGCTGCAACATGTAGTCTGAAGAAAAACAAATTCCAACCTAAACCGCAAAACTACGATAATGATCTTTAATTCACACCGACAAGACAAACATTTAAGATGTTTATATAAAAAACCTCTATAAAAAGAAATATATCGCAGTGCGTTTCCCCCCAGCACTTCACCAGGATTTTTCAATAAAAGATGATGAATTACTGTATCTTCGTGGGATATGCGACACAATTATTGTTTGTCCAGATCTAGACATGTGTGACCCATGCAAATATCTAAATATGCAAGAACATGTGCATAGAAAGATATCTCTGTAATTTATGATATTCATCTTCATAGGCTGCAATACAAATCTGAAATCCACTTACTGCAAGTAATTCCAATTATACACACTCTTTCTTTAAAAATGTTTCTGCTCTCTTTTACAAGTTATACATTTTTCACAGAACATAAGCTGAAAAAAGTCTCACAAATTACATGGTGAAAGACAAAGAACGCCTATACGATTTTGACTTTAGCTCAGATCTGAACAGAGCTCTGATTTCTGCTGCCAGGTGTTGCAGGCACATCTGGAAAAAAACATTTTGTTGGCTAGCAATGATGACTGACCGTAACCCTATGATGACCTCCGGTGGTTCAGAGGGCAAGTCACGGAGCCAGTGTTTTTAATCAACTTATTGAACATTGGGGTGCTGATGGCACAGTGGATAAGACACAAGCCTTTGGTGTGAGAGACCCACGTTTAATTCCCCACTGTGACACATCCACCAATGTGTCCCTGAGCAAGACACTTAACCCCTAGTTGCTCCAGAGGCGTGCAACCTCTGACATATATAGCAATTGTAAGTCGCTTTGGATAAAAGCGTCAGCTAACTGAATAAATGTAAATGTGATTTCTATCATCTACAGTAATGCTGCCTCCAAAGCACAGCGTAAAAAAGGACACATGCTATAATGCTGATTTCTGCTTACATCAGAGTTGTTAAAAAAAATAGCCTTGACTGGGCCTTCTTGAAAACAGTGATCAGTTATCAATTACAGGGCATTATGGTCAAGTTCCCGTGCCTGAAAAGTTGCATCAAAGTGTTTCTTATACCCACCTTTGCACTGTGAGCAGAGACTGTAGTTGTGACATAGGGAGTCCTGTGTTTCTGCAGTAAGTCTATGTAGCCCTCTGCTCCATCACCTCCCCGAACATGGAGCAGGCTGAGCAGCTCGTTCACATCATGGTGGATCCTGAACTCACTCATGGCTCAGGCAGCTGAGATGACAACAGCAGACAGAGATGAGGAGAATAGCTTAGCTTAGCCCCAATACAGCTGAAATCAACATCACTGCTTCTGGCTCGTACTGACAAGACATCGGGTCTCAACTAGCGACTTTAAAGGCTGCATCGAGCACCTTTAACGAGCTTATAGTGAGATAACAGTTAGTTATTTTGACGCTAGCTTGCTAACTAGCTAGACAGACAATCCCGGGTAAAATGAACTAGCCAGTAAGATGAGGATGCTAACTGTGCAGCTAGCTTATCCTGTGCGAAATATATAATTCAACAGCTATAGTTACTCTGTAATAATAAGCCTTATTATAGGTCTAACCCGCTATAACGTTACCTGTCAGCCGTGTTTAGCACAGTTTAACAGCACAGAGCAGCAGGTACCAAACGCGCCCACCACTGGTTAAACTCTTCTTCTTCTGTTGTTGTTGTAATCTACGCAGTAACGGCGCCCCCACAGGTGAAATATCACACTACACCTTTAGCCTTCCATCACTTACTCACCTTTAATTATAAGGACACCTGGTGTGGTTTGTTTACTACAAATGGCACCAGTTCAGTCCTCTACAAGAATGTCACAGACCTCATGAGTTGATGTCACATATAATACATGGTGTTCCTTTGTGACAACCTGCCCCACTGTGCACTACTGGTAGGTTATCTGCTGAAACAGTAAGACAAAAGAAGCAAAAATCATATGATATGCTTGAAAAACAGGTGTAGAGAAATAAAAGAACACATTTGTCTCTATAACAGACTATGTCTTTGTACATCTTTAGGCCTAAAAAAAATGTGTGTGTCAATGTGTGTATATTCTTAATCAGAGTCACAGTCAGTGCTGGAAGTGGGCCAGTACTCATCGGTACACAGTACGGGCACTTCTCTTTTACTTTGGCTTACAATAACATCTGTCACCTATCATATTCTGTCACTAAACCCAAACAACAATGTTTTCCTAACCATAACCAAGTACTTTTTGTGCCTAAACCTAACCAAGTACTTTTTACCGCCTAAACCTAACCAAGTACTTTTTGTGCCTAAACCTAACCAAGTACTTTTTACCGCCTAAACCTAACCAAGTACTTTTTGTGCCTAAACCTAACCAAGTACTTTTTCTGCCAAAACCTAACCAAGTACTTTTTAGTGCTTAAACCTAACCAAGTACTTTTTAGTGCCTAAACCTAACCAAATACTTTTTAGTGCTTAAACCTAACCAAGTACTTTTTAGTGCCTAAACCTAACCAAGTACTTTTTAGTGCTTAAACCTAACCAAGTACTTTTTAGTGCTTAAACATAACCAAGAACTTTTTGTGCCTAAACCTAACCAAGTACTTTTTGTGCCTAAACCTAACCAAGTACTTTTTAGTGCCTAAACCTAACCAAGTACTTTTTAGTACTTAAACCTAACCAAGTACTTTTTGTGCCTAAACCTAACCAAGAACTTTTTAGTGCTTAAACCTAACCAAGTACTTTTTAGTGCTTAAACCTAACCAAGAACTTTTTATGCCTAAACCTAACCAAGTACTTTTTATTGCCTAAACCTAACCAAGTACTTTTTAGTGCTTAAACCTAACCAAGAACTTTTTGTGCCTAAACCTAACCAAGTACTTTTTGTGCCTAAACCTAACCAAGTACTTTTTAGTGCTTAAACCTAACCAAGTACTTTTTAGTGCTTAAACCTAACCAAGAACTTTTTGTGCCTAAACCTAAC
>NC_060163.1:23498404-23510298 GCF_021292245.1 Micropterus dolomieu | reverse complement strand
TACTTTTTAGTGCTTAAACCTAACCAAGTACTTTTTAGTGCTTAAACCTAACCAAGAACTTTTTGTGCCTAAACCTAACCAAGTACTTTTTGTGCCTAAACCTAACCAAGTACTTTTTAGTGCCTAAACCTAACCAAGTACTTTTTAGTGCTTAAACTTAACCAAGTACTTTTTAGTGCCTAAACCTAACCAAGTACTTTTTAGTGCTTAAACCTAACCAAGTACTTTTTAGTGCTTAAACCTAACCAAGAACTTTTTATACCTAAACCTAACCAAGTACTTTTTAGTGCCTAAACCTAACCAAGTACTTTTTAGTGCTTAAACCTAACCAAGTACTTTTTAGTGCCTAAACCTAACCAAGTACTTTTTGTGCCTAAACCAAACCAAGTACTTTTTAGTGCCTAAACCTAACCAAGTACTTTTTAGTGCTTAAACCTAACCAAGTACTTTTTAGTGCCTAAACCTAACCAAATACTTTTTAGTGCTTAAACCTAACCAAGAACTTTTTGTGCCTAAACCTAACCAAGTACTTTTTGTGCCTAAACCTAACCAAGTAGTTTTTAGTGCCTAAACCTAACCAAGTACTTTTTGTGCCTACACCTAACCAAGTACTTTTAGTGCCTAAACCTAACCAAGTACTTTTTAGTGCCTAAACCTAACCAAATACTTTTTAGTGCTTCAACCTAACCAAGTACTTTTTAGTGCCTAAACCTAACCAAGTACTTTTTAGTGCTTAAACCTAACCAAGTACTTTTTGTGCCTAAACCTAACCAAGTACTTTTTAGTGCCTAAACCTAACCAAGTACTTTTTAGTGCTTAAACCTAACCAAGTACTTTTTGTGCCTAAACCTAACCAAGTACTTTTTGTGCCTAAACCTAACCAAGAACTTTTTGTGCCTACACCTAACCAAGAACTTTTTGTGCCTAAACCTAACCAAGAACTTTTAGTGCTTAAACCTAACCAAGTACTTTTTAGTGCTTAAACCTAACCAAGTACTTTTTGTGCCTAAACCTAACCAAGTACTTTTTGTGCCTACACCTAAACAAGTACTTTTTGTGCCTAAACCTAACCATGTACTTTTTGTGCCTAAACCTAACCAAGTACTTTTTAGTGCTTAAACCTAACCAAGTACTTGTTAATGCTTAAACCTAACCAAGTACTTTTTGTGCCTAAACCTAACCAAGTACTTTTTAGTGCTTAAACCTAACCAAGTACGTTTTGTGCCTAAACCTAACCAAGTACTTTTTAGTGCCTACACCTAAACAAGTACTTTTTAGTGCCTAAACCTAACCAAGTACTTTTTGTGCCTAAACCTAACCAAGTACTTTTTGTGCCTAAACCTAACCAAGTACTTTTTGTGCCTAAACCTAACCAAGTACTTTTTAGTGCTTAAACCTAACCAAGTACTTTTTAGTGCCTAAACCTAACCAAGTACTTTTTAGTGCCTAAACCTAACCAAGTACTTTTTGTGCCTAAACCTAACCAAGTACTTTTTGTGCCTAAACCTAACCAAGTACTTTTTAGTGCCCAAACCTAACCAAGTACTTTTTGTGCCTAAACCTAACCAGGTACTTTTTAGTGCTTAAACCTAACCAAGTACTTTTTGTGCCTAAACCTAACCAAGTACTTTTTAGTGCCCAAACCTAACCAAGTACTTTTTGTGCCTAAACCTAACCAGGTACTTTTTAGTGCTTAAACCTAACCAAGTACTTTTTGTGCCTAAACCTAACCAAGTATTTTTAGTGCTTAAACTTAACCAAGTACCTTTTAGTGCCTAAACCTAACCAAGTACTTTTTAGTGCCTAAACCTAACCAAGTACCTTTTAGTGGGAAAACAGACCGACAGACACAATAGGATGAGGGAACAGCAGAGAACAAAAGGCAAACAGGGGAGAGGGACCACTAGATACAACAAACAACATGTGAATGTGCCAAAGCCTAATACGTCTTGATAAAGCTGCAACATTTAATAACGCTGCAGCATAGTAGAGTGGATTTAATCTTCCAAATACCACCATTACCCCATGTATTCTGTGCTTATGTGGCTTTTTCTGATCATTTATTGTCCTTCCACACAAGCTATTGCCCAAGTAATACATCTGTTAATACTCCAAATTACACAGTGATGTAATGTGAGGATCAGAAAATTTTCTGTTTTATTTATTTGTAAATTGAATATTAAATGGTGAATCTGATGCTTAATCAGCAGATTAATTGATAATGAAAATAACAGTTATTGCAGCCCTAACAGATCAACATCCAGTAACAAATTTATGAAGAAGGCCTAAGTGTTTTTCTTTCCGTCACCATCCAAAACCCATAAGCCTCCCTTTTCTCCCTCCTCTCCAGATGTTATCTAACAACAACATTACACACACAATAATTTCAGTCAACATAACATTTAATTACACTGATTAGAAAGACAGAGAGAATAAACTGTTTTTGACACAAAATGCATCTTCTCAATTAAACTGAAAGCCTTTATTAACACATTTAGAACCTTTTCTTCACTGGCTCCATTGCCTCCTTAATACATATCTTTGCTCACCACTTTTCCACCACGATGTCATAACCACTGCGGGTGTGTTGAGTGAGCACCAGAATGTGTACACTTCCATCTGAAAACAAGTCATGTCTTTGTATTAGAGTAAAAGCAGCTGAACGATTGCTCAAAAGGTCATTACAAATTCTGTGAGGTCCTTGTGGTTTACCCTTTCGATTTCTTTACTCTCGATTGCTGTGAAACACTGGCAGACTAGGGATCTAATTCAGCTGTGAGTCTACATGTGTAAGTGAAGTGGATTCACAAATGTAGTCCACACACATGATAACTTATAAATAGTCCACTGAAACCGAATATTGCTGAATACAAGCCGGGCTCTTGCCGGGTTCGGCACAACGTCGGTGGCACCTACTTCATCACAACAGACAGTGTGCAGGGACCAAATATCTTTCCTGTTCCAACTGTGCCAAGGGGACCCCGACCTGGACTCTGACAAAGTGAGTATAAAGTCACAGCTTTCTTTTAGTTTTAATCACTACAGAGACTAAATCAATTCCTTCATAATATTTGGCTTTGAATCCATTGAATCCCACTTACTTACTGTATTAAAATGCAGCTTGTAAACAATCCAATCAGAAAAAAATCCTAAAGCAAAATAAAGAAACATACCTCATAATCATTACAAAAATTGTTATCCCCAGACAATCTATAACCTGTTTGTATGATGCGCATGAAGCAGTTATTCCATCTATTTCTTAAAAGTACATGTATAGAAGATGGAAGATTTTCTCAAACTAGTTAGCATGGCCAGGTGGTAGCACAGACTGTTATGTTTGACATTTTAATACAATTTGGTAATTAACTAAATGGACACAATGCATGGGGGTCATTTCAGGCATTCCCAGTAACCATACTCATACAATCTTTATCTTTTTTTAACAGTTGTGTGTATTTTCAATCTATCTTGTTGTTGTTCATTTATTTTGTGCCGCGTTTTTTAATAATTACTGCATGTTTATAGTTGATAATTATTTACTTTTGCTCTTCCTTGTTTGAATCAAATATTAATAGTTTTATTTATATATTTGTGAGATGCTCTCCCAATTGTGTACATTTTTAATGTCACCATCACAAGTTTATTAATGTTGTTTTTATTGTTTTGATACCTGTGCAAATGTAACATGGTGCATGTTCATCTGCAGAAAGACATGTTTGTGACATGCCTGGCAGCTGTGTTTTTTAATTTTATTTTGTTGCTAATGCATAGTGGCACGGAGGGTCAAAACACAACAATGTTAGAAAAAGAAAAAACAAAGCACAAACACGTCATAAAAAACACATCAACAAAACTAGAATCATAATAATGAAGATTCATTCAAAATTTTGTACTATTTTTCCCAATTTGTTTTATTCAAGTTTATGATCATTTCTTTCAAGCCATATTTTTAATTTATTCATTTCTTTAGTAACGTCCTCCGTTAGCTGCTGTAGGTTTTTAGATGAACAGAATATATTTGTATCATCTGCAAGCAACACCATCTGCCACAACAGATAATGAACATATGTCATCAATTTACAAGATAAACAGTTTGGGGCCCAACACTGACCCCTGGGAGACGCCACAAGCAATGTCCAAACACACTGATGTGGAGCTCCCAACTTCACAAACTGTTGACTCTTATGGAGATACTTCCTAGCCCAGTCTAAAACTATCCCCCTGATACCATAGTTAATTATACCATAGTTAATTATACCATAGTTAATTTATTAGTATGACTTGGCTGATTGTGATAAAATAGCATTTGTATTTGAGGAAAGTACCGTCTCCTCATCGCTCCACACAGATCTGATGTTTGTCTCTCCAGTGGATGTTTAAATCACACGCTCAAAGTTTTTTTCCACCTTCACATGAATTAAAATGGCACGACAGAATTTGCATTTATTCATTTGGCAGACGCTTTTATCCAAAGCGACTTACATTTTAGGAACAACATACAAGCATCAAACAAAGCATCAAATACAGATCTACAACTGACAATACATACTAGTAAGAGCAGCAATAAACACTAGTAAGAGCTCATAGTTCATATCACATCATTGGGGTAAATACCAAGGGAAGGAAGTAAGAGTTAAAAAGTGCTATCAATACAAGATAATTGTAGGGGATAGAAGAAGAACACAGGAAGTGCATGTTAGAGGTTAGGAGTTAGAGGTGTTATAAGAGGAAGAGGAAGTGTTCTCAGAAGAGATGAGTTTTCAAGAGCTTCTTGAAGTTAGAGAGGGACGCCCCTGATCTGATGGCGTGTGGTAGCTCGTTCCATCATCGTGGTGTCACAGATGAGAACAGGGACTGGGATTGCTTTGTGTGAAGGGATGGCAGAGCCAGGCGGCGTTCTTGAAGGAACATAAGTTTGTATTATGGAGTTTAGGTAGATGGGTGCAGACCCTGTAGTCACTCTGTATGCAGCATCAGTGACTTGAATCTGATTCTGGAGGCCCCGAGGAGCCAGATGAGGTCACTGAGTAATGGAGTGACATGAGTCCTTTTGGGCTGATCAAAAACCAGACGTGCTGCTGCGTTCTGAACCATTTGTAAGGGTTTCACTGCACAAGCTGGAAGACCTGCTAGGAGGGTATTGCAATAGTTGAGGTGAGAGATAACCATGGCCTGTACCAGAAGCTGGGTGGCGTACTGAGTGAGGTAGAGACGGATTTTCCTTATGCTGTATAGAGTAAAGCGGCAGTAGAGAGACAGCAGCAACATGGTCTGAAAAGGACAGCTGGTCATCAATCATGACACCCAAGTTTTTCACCATCCTGGTTGGAGTGATGGTTGAGGAGACAGTTTGTAGTTTGATGTTATGGTGGAATATTCAGTTTTGTTCATGTGTTTTCCTGGATGTTGTCTTTCGGCCAGTGTTCTTGTGTTTTGCCTCTCAAAGCCACCATATTAGGGAGAGCCGGGTGAGTTGAGCCAGTTTTTACTTTGTGTCTTTAAAGTGAGGACATGACAGTAAGGTCTCCAACGAAAATATCAATCATATCAATATATCACTTTAAAGTCATCCTGTTTATCGTCAAGTCTCGTGCCACCTGATGTATGGACTTCCCATTTTTGTACCTCTCCCACTGCTCTGTCCAAACCCACAAGAGGAGTTGAAGCCTGTCTGTTTTCCATTTATAGAAGCATGACATGATGGTTTCTGTTCTAAAATGCGTCACATCATTTCGCTGATGCATAAGAACGTAATGTAAAATTACAGTCAAATATCTGGCTCAACTTCCCCCAGGTCTTTTGGCTCAAATCACCCCATCCCTGCCATTTCAACAAAGTTGTGTCATCCAGCAGTTTAGAGTTAATGTCACGCTAACAGCATAGCCTCATATTGTAAGATTTTCTCAAACCTGTCTGTAATAGTTCAGACACAAGAATCAGGACTCCTTGAACATAAAAAAAACAAGTTGAACGGCAAAAACTGTTTTTTGATTTTAACATCTTATTCCATGAGTCTCTCTCCACCACAGGGTGAGTAAAATGATTAACTCTTCAAAAATGTGTATTCATATAACCAATTTTGAAACAAGGGGTGGCTCAACTTCCCCACAGGCTCAAATCACCCTGCTCTCAACTACAGACATGTTAAGACCAGGTAAAGACATGTAATGTAAGAATACAACCTGTTCCAGCTCCTCCCCTCTGGTAGGCGCTACAGAGCACTGTACGCCAAAACCAACAGACACAGAAGCAGTTTCTTCCCACAAGCCATCACTCTGATGAACAGCTGATTTCTGACTCACAGTGTTGGGAACAATTCCTGTGCAATAACCCAGTAACCCTGCCTCTAATCAGCCACCTGTTCACTGGTTACCACTTATTATTTATTCATCATTCTCTATTTCAGAGCTGTTCATACTGTTCATATTTTCATATTGTATTTACTTTGTACGAAATCCACCTACCTCAAGTAAATAACACCTGCACATACTTATTTATTCCTGCATACTTTGCACTATGCTCCATCTCACTGTGTACATGTGTACATGTATGTATGTATGTGTATGTGTAC
The DNA here is from genome assembly GCF_021292245.1 of Micropterus dolomieu. Lineage (NCBI taxonomy): Eukaryota > Metazoa > Chordata > Actinopteri > Centrarchiformes > Centrarchidae > Micropterus > Micropterus dolomieu. The sequence goes on along the minus strand of NC_060163.1, from coordinate 23,503,727 downwards.
CTGTATATCACATCTACCTCCGTCATGTACATGATAATAATAATTTACTTCTGCATCCTTTGCACTCTGCTCACTGCATTATTTGTCAATCTTGTTATTGTTTTTGTTTATCGTGTGTTTATTTGTCTTCTCTACAATGTAGCCTGTGTTTGATTTTATTATTATATTATTTTATTGTATGAGAAAGCACATCGTACAATCCTGAGTCAAACTCCTTGTTTGTGTATACATACCTGGCAAATAAAGCTGATTCTGATTAGGCTTCTAGTAAAGGTCAAACATGCAAGTGAGGTAATAATAAGCAAACAACATTTTGAGTAGAGGGGGACGTTTAAGTCACATGCTTCATGTAAGTCATGATTTATTCACTGTTTCCATTGCACTTTGTCACATTTTGTTTTTTCCCGAGACACCCACTTTTCTATCGTCACATGAATTGAAAAGGCACATAAAAATCAGATACTAGGAAACGCCATAGATCATGTTATTGTATTTTCTGTAATGTTGTATTTTCAGTTTTGTTCATGTGTTTTCATGGATGTTGTCGTGTTTTGCCTCTCAAAGCCGCCATATCCAGACATGTCATTACATGTACCCCCAACAATAGGCTACTCTGATAAGGATAGGCCTATGGTTTTTCCATAAAAAACTAACGTTAAAATGTTGGGTTTTTTTAAACACATAAAAATGCTCTTTCTGCTCTGTAAATATACAAATATTGTTGCATGTTGGACCATGATTGGTTTCTAAACTAGTTTCACACCATGTAAAAACTAGTTTAGATCAAACATCCAAGTAAAGTAATGACGCAAAAAACATTTAGAGTCTAAAACGTTTCAGATAAAAACATAACATGTTCTTGGTAAACTAAAATCCCACTAAAGCAAACATCAACCGTGGTTGGCTTTTATTTTGAAAAAACGATGACACGGCGGAAGTAAACAGTAATCACGTTACAACCCCGGAAGAATTGCCTATCTCTGATTAACGTTTGAATAGACAAGAATGAGCAATTTATCTCGGGAAGAAACGATTAGACGCGATGCTCCAAACATCGCACAGCCTTTGATTGTCTTATTTGTGTCTTAATTTTTTTTTTTGCGTTAATTGGCGGAGGCGGTCGAGTGTGAGCAGCAACGCCCTGATGCCAGCCGACCCGTCGGAGAAAAATATCCTCGCTCTGTTTACAAATCGGCCGAGAGGACTTGTTTCCCCGCAGTCAATCGTTAGCTAATCGTGCGGTTGTGTGTTTTTACAGACGAAGAAAACATGGCTGAACTGCATGTTGTAGAATCGAGTGGCACCAGCACCATAGAGCAGCCCGAGCACCGCGATGTCCGGGGCTCCGTGCGCCTCGCTTCGCCCACTCTCATGGTTCCTCCGCGGAGCAGCCAGCTCAGTCCCAGCGGGGTGTCGAGCGGCAGCGGCGGGCGGTCGGTGTTCGGGTTCCCGGTGAAGAGCAACCCGAGCTCCCCGTCCGAACCGGCGGAGAAGCCGGGATCACGCTGGGTTCGGCTCAACGTCGGGGGCACCTACTTCATCACGACCAAACAGACGTTGTGCAGGGACCCAAAATCTTTCCTGTTCCGACTGTGCCAAGAGGACCCCGACCTGGACTCGGACAAAGTGAGTACACAAAGTCACAGTTAGGGGCTTTCTTGTAGTTTTAATCACTACAGACACAAAATAATTGGCTTTGAATCCATTTGTCCCACTGATAATGTGTTTTTAGGCATTGCCTCCATTTGGTTGCATTCAGTAGGCCTCTCTTAATATTAGTAATTATATGTTCAGATATAGCAAATGTATGCAAAAGCATCTTTAAAGTCAATACTTGTGCTCCACTGTTGTGTAAGTCTGCAGCTAATGGTCATTTTTGTTACTGATTCATGTGCTTATGCATTGTTTTTAATGTAAAATCTTAATTTGTGAAGTAACTAGTAACCATAGCTGTCAAATAAATGTAGTGAAAAGTGCAATATTTCCCTCTGAAATGTAGTAGAAGTATAAAGTAGTATGGTATGATGGATATGCGGTGCTTCAAGAAGTACTCTGATATTTCACTTATGTCAAAGTAGCAATACCAAAGTGTAGAAATACTAATATGTAAAAGTCCTGCATTCAAAATTTTATTAAAGTGAAAAGTATTGGCATCAAAATTAAGTCCTTATTATGCAGAATGGCTTCGAATGACTGAATTTTAACTATTGAAGCATTAAGATGCTATCACTTTGTTAAAAGCTGGAGTAATTACTTTATAAACTGCTAGCTTGTGAATTTCCCCCCTTATCGTATTTTATTTGTTTTTTTGTGTTACACTTTGTATTATTAATCTGTATTTGCAAAGTAACTATAGTTATCTAATAAATGCAGTGAAGTAAAAAGGACAATATGAATCGCAGTGGAGTAGAAATACTTACTCAAATAAAGTACACAAAAATTATACTTATTACTTGAGTACACAAACGGAAATATGATTGAAATGATTATCATGACATTAGTTGGGGTAACACTAAAAGAGATTCTAAAGCAAATAATTGTGCTCCATTGTAAAGAAGCAACTAAATTATTATATTCGTTGTCGGCTCATCTGCACATTATTGTCTTTAAATCCATTCTATAAAATGTCCAAAGTTAGTGGGTTATTTTTTTGGGACCAAGAGTGCAAAATTCAAAGATACACAGTTGAAAAGTCTCAACACAAGGTCCTCATCACTTGTTGCCATGATTATGAGAGTTTAAATTGCATTAGATAAAGAAAAGCACCAAATAATCACAAATGAAACGCTGGAACTGGGTCATATTTGGCATGCAAGCTTAAAAATTACTTGACAACTAATTGAAAAATGAACTGATGAATGAAATTGTTTCAGCGCTACTCTTATGTGTAAAATAGCAGCAAACTATTCCTGATTGTAAAACAAACACTTCAGCAACTAATGTTGTTAGATTTTAATGCAACTGGCTTGAAGTCACAATATAATCCTGCCCATAATCAATAAACATTAATGTCAATTTATCACCCACCATAGTTTAAGTCATACATTTCAAACCCTACAAGACTGTATCAAGTAAAGCCGGACATACTTTGGATATTTGAGGTTATCACAGAGTTAAAAAATCAGATGTAAGCAAACATTTTTTTTTTATATGAAGGCCTTATATTGGGTTATTAAAGAATTATGAACCAGAAACACAAGTCGTCAGTGCTCCCTGGTAAACAAACATTTCTAAATCGCCTCTAACATATCTGATGATTTGGCTCCACAGTTTCTTGCTACTTATTGGTCAGACGTCACAATATCTGTTTTATCTAACTAAAATCAACCCTACGATTTATCAGTTAGGCTGTACTTTTAATCATCGTAATGGTGAGTAAAGAGCAAGCAGAAAGCCGGATGTCAAAGATACTTTATGTTTGGATTTTAAAGGTTATTTACTTAAAGCAGCATGACTCTTAAAAATAGATAGGTTGTGCTCTGTGGCTAATATTTTATCCCCTTCTCCAAATTATAAAGTAGTTTTAGCTTTAGCTCCATTTGTCCTTCGAAAATCTAATCCCAAATTATTTTCATCATCAGTTAATCTTCCAAAGTTCAAATAGTTTACAGTCTAAACCCAAATATATTTAATTTACAGTGATGTAAAACAGAGAGAAGCAATGAAATCCTCACATTGGAGATGCTTTGGTTGAGATTTTTGCTTGAAAACTGACCAATCGATTGTCAAATCAGTTTCCGAAAGTGTTTTAGAGCCAGAAACAAAGACAAACATCAGCTAACATCATGAAAAATCTATCGAGTTTATGAAATAACACACAAACCTTCTAGGTAAAAGAGGCTTTTTAAGGTCACCGGGCTAACTGAATTGATCATGAGATGTGTCAGGGTCGAGGTTCAAGTGTCCACGGTGCAACAGTGAGGACAAAGAAACCCCCACTAGAGCTCGACAAAAAGGCAGATACTTATATCAAGCCAATCTAGTAGATTAGATTTGTTTTTTAAAGAATTGCCTAGATGTCTTTTTTTAAATTTTTAAAATTATCCACCAGCTCAACTCAAACTTATCTTTGGCATTTCTGTTACAAAATTCATTGTTCCTTACTGATTGGCATATACAGCTAGAGATTAAAACGGTATGACAATTTTATATCACGATTATAGTGACCAAAATTATCAGTATTATCGCAGTTAATAGTTGTTCACATGTGCTGACATATTTCAAAAAGTACTGATACACACACTGAATCCATTTTACCGAGGTTAATATTGAAAACCAGAAATAGAATTAGCATTAGCTTTTTGTTTGCATAAACATTAAAATAATAAGTATATAATAATTATATAAACATATGAAAACTGCGATACCTCCTCTTATAACACCTCTAACCCCAAACCTCTAACATGTACTTTGTGTTCTCTTCTTCTTCTATCCCCTTACAATTCTCTTGTAATTAATGCACTTTTCAATCAACTCTTGCTACTAGTGTTGTAGTCAAGCCCGCCCAAACCGAGACCAAGTCATGACCAAGAGCATTGTTTATCTACACCGAGACAAGACCAAGACTTTTAGGGGCTGAGACCAAGTCGAGACCAAGACCGAGTCGAGACCAAGACCAGTTCCCCACATTACATGACACACAATAAAATGTGGAACGAGATTATAGGTACTTCTTAAATTGATCAGAAAGATCCACATTCCCATTAAAACACAGACAAATAATCATTGTTTGAATTACGGGTTAGTTAAGGATGGACCCCCCCAGAAGTGGTAAAAACAACAGTTATGGGGTTTTCTTACTTGTAATTGTAAATATTACAATACTCATGCCTTATATTTTAAGAATCTTGAAATATGATTTCAGACACCCCTAAAATGGACCGGACCTTTTCCTAACATTGACGCTAGTTGAACGTCTTGTCCGTCTGCAGCGGCGGCTGCTCCAGTCCGGTGCGCCACACGCTATGGAGACGCTGCAGGTTAATGTCAGTAGTTAGCTATCCAGCTGCTTTAATACACTTAACTTTCCTACCTTCAGAGTTTCATAATTAGCATTTCTTTTACTTAAAATGAGCTATCTGTTGTTAGCTAGCTGAGAGCCCACCCTTTCATTTCATTATTATTATAATAATGTATAATAATTTCATATTTTATGTTATTGTCACTTAACACTGGTGCTTAGGCATGAGCGGTGAAATTGGTTATTAGTTATTGTAGAGATACATTTTTACATCAATATAGAGTTTATTATTTAATTTGAAGTCTTTTGAGTCCTTTCACATTAAACATGGCATTTATTTTACTCTGGAATTCCCAAAAATTC
>NC_060163.1:23485471-23498304 GCF_021292245.1 Micropterus dolomieu | reverse complement strand
AAAACAGAGATCAAATGGGGCCCAACAGAATCTATTACTTTCAGTAAAAATTTTGTAGGTATTATATCAAGTGGGCCGGAGGACACTCTCATTTGTGATATTGTTTTTAAAAGCTCAGACAAGTCGATGGGATAAAACTGGTTAAAACTCTGTTGTTGCTGGTGAGGAACCTCTGAGTAAGAGGCCGCGGGGGTAATAGAGGCTCTGATTGACACCACCTTATTGGTAAAATAAGATAAAAACAATTCACAGTCATCATTACTTCCAGCTGAGGCACAAGGAGGGGTTGGGTTTACCAGCTGATCCACAGTCTTAAACAGAAACCTAGGATTGTGTTTATGTGTAGTAATGAGTTCAGAAAAATAGTGTGGAATGGGACCAGAGATAAAAACGGACTTTCCACACTGCTTTAAAAAGACGGTTAAAATCTGATTTTGTCAGCTCAGACTGCCGAAGAGCTGTGTCATTTGTTCCCACATGGACTATCACACTTGTGATGGAGGACGGGAGCGACGGCATCAGGTCCTGGAGTTTTTTTAAAATGTCAGCCGTGGTGGCACCGGGAAAGCAGCGAGTGGTAGCGTTAAAGAAACGGAGGTTTCTGGTTATGGAGTCACCAATTATTAGTGTGGTTGGGGAGAAAAGAGGAGGAGGAGATGCTGGTTGTGTGGTTCCAGAGCAGGACTGAGCAGAATCTGCTTCAACACTGCGTGCGGACTGAGGATGGACTGTGTGAGCTGTGTGTTGTGTTGGAGTAGCAGTAACAGACCTGAGAGAAGGGCTACCCAACGGTGCAGGGCAGAGACGGCCTCCAGAGCGTCTGAGCACAGCCTCCTTCAGGATCCTACGTCGGGAAGCGGAGGTTTTTCACTGTGCGCCGAAAGAGATCCGTATCAGGGAGACTCGAAGCCGCAGGTGCATCCGCTGGATGGACCGGAGTGTCGTTAGACAAGGCTGCATAGCGGTTGGAGAGGCCGATGTGCGGAGGAGAGGCAGCCCCATCCGAGCCTCTCTTGCAGCCACGGACCACCACTTCAGCCCAGGTTGACTGATGCTTTGGAGCCGAGCAGGAGGAAAGCCTGGGAAGACTAGAGGGGTCCCAAAACACGGTGACCTGGATGTTAGCGGTTGCGCTAAGAGAAACAATCTGTTTGGCTTGTACTGAAGCCACATCCATAAAGCCAGTCAGCAGGGAATCTTTCTCTTTGAGTTCCTCTGAAAGTCTAAGCAATCTTCTTGTTCGCTTTCTTAAGGAGTGAGCAGTCCTCATGGGGCAGAGTTATCGCGGCTATCATAGCCACCGGTGCTTTGTTGCGATCAGTAGCGTTGATTGCGTTTTTACGGTCATCTAGCTTAAAATCCATGTCGGATGACTAAAATCCTTGACCCACGTAAAACTCAAGTTAAAATCTTAAGTTAAATAAAAAGGATATAAGAAATGTAACGAAAAAGAGTGGATTAAAACTGGATAAGAGTCCGGTTTAAGACGGAGCTTCCGACAGGTGGCTACAGACGCCAACGCATGCGAGATGTAATGATTACATGCTGCATATTCTTGGGAGGAAGGATAGTAATCAAGAATGGACGCACTGGTTATGTTCTGGGGCTCCGGGTGAGAGATCAGAGGTCAATAGGAGCCAATCATGAGACAATACTTCCACTTGCCTAATTATCAGTTCAGTTTTTGAATAATGCAAAACAGGGAAATGTCTGCGAGAATAAAATACGGCAGCTATGAAATTACAAAACAGTTGATGTAAAATAAAATAAAAATACATTCTTTGCTGTTACAGTAATTGATTTAAGGATACTTTAAAATGACACAATAATACTATTAAAATAATATTAGGCTATACCGTGTCACTTTTTTGCAGTGATGCAAAGTAACTAAATATGTTTACTCAACTACTGTACTAAAGTTTTGAGATACTTGTACTGTACTTGAGAATTTCCATATTCTGCTAGTTTATACTCAACCAACAACAATTTAAAAGCAAATATTGTACATTTTACTCAACTTCATTTCTTTGATAACTGTAGTAAGTGTACTTTCCAGATTCTAATTAATAATACAAAAATAATCAATAAATCAATTATGTATTATTAAATGTTGAGCTAAGAAAAAGATTTATTGATCCTGCGGTAAATTTACAAGGTAGTTTATAAAGTAATTAAATTAGCCCCACCATTACCAGCTGCAACATTAAAGTGATGCATCAATGCATTACTGTGTAAAGATCATTAATGATTTTGCTGGTAAATGTGGGGCTAATTTTAACTACTGTATATACTGCAGGGTGGCGTAATCCATAAAAATACACTTGTATTGTGTAATAATTATCTGAATATGCAAAGTAAATAGTAACTAAAGCTGTCAAATAAATGTATTGGAGTAAAAGGTTAAGTGTAGAGGAATGGAAGTATAAAGTAGCATAAAATGCAATTACTCAAGGAAAGTACCTTAAAATTGTAGGACAGTACTTGAGTAGATTAATTACATCCCACCACTGAATACTTCTATATTTATTTCTACACTGTTTTGTATATAGCAGTAATGTCTCCAACTAAAATATGAAGATATATTTTAGGATGTGGTGCATCCCTGGGAATAATCAATGTGGATCTAAAATTAACTGTTTTAAAAATATGACTTTCCAAAAAAAAGTGGACTCTTGGCTCAACTTGCCCCATATGAGGGGTAAGTTGAGCCACATGGGGGTCGGGGACATCAATGTCATTTCAAACACCAGTTCCCAACATTTAATTGCACTCAGATAGTGAAACATTGCAGCTATATCTCTTAGTTGTTTCATATGTATCGCTTTAAAGCTACCCTGTTTATCGTCATGTCTTGTGCTCCCTGATGTATGGACTTCTCATTTTTGTACCCCTCTACTCTGTCCAAACTCACAATAGGAGTTGAAGCCTGTCTGTCTTCTATTTATAGAATCATGACGTGAGGGTGTCTGGTCTAAAAAGCACAATGTCACATAATTTCGGTGATGCATAAAAATGCAATGTAAAATTAAAGTAAAATATGTGGCTCAACTTCCCCACAGGCTCACCCTGCTCTCCCCTACTTCTCCCAGTTACATCCCACCAATAAATAATAATCCAATATAAATGGGCCATTCTACATAACGACTAGTTTTAATGCTGATACTTTTGTACTTTTACTTAAGTAACTTTTGTTAATACATGTATTTTACTTGTAACACAGTATTTCTACACTGTGATATTGCAAGTTTTACTTTGATCCGAGTACTTCTTCCAGTTACATCCCAGCTTATTCAGCAAGGGGCCATCTAATATACTGAGTACTGTTTATGCTGATACTTTTGTACTTTGTTTGAATACAAATATTTGTACTTTGATCTGAGTACTTCTTCTTCCATCACTGTTTGTTTTGACTTCTGGCTTCTTGAGGGTGACAGAGAGGAGCTGCCGCCATCTTGTGTCCTTCATGGGAAACGACGGGCTGCCGTTGACTCTGTCTAGAGGACCAAGTGGAAGCATAGACTGTGAAAACCGTCTGACTTAACTCAGAAAAACAATAATCTTATCTGAAAATGAAGCCAGTGTTTTCTATGTCGTATCTTTTCCCTTGTGCAGGTGTAACGTTACGGCGGGGCGACAGATCAGAGGCAGTGCGTCATTCAACTGAAAGTGAAACTAAACCAGCGCTCAGCTAGCTAAACGTGGACTGTGAGGCGGAAAACACGGTAAATCATCCGAATTAGGTACGAAAACGTTAGTTTAACCGATATATTAATGTGTCACAAGTTAAGTTTATCCAGCAGCAACTACAGTATCGATCTAACATGTTGTTACGATGTGTTATTATTAACCAACACTCGCTAGCTAAAGTTAAAGGAACGTTTCATACCAAAAGCTGCAAACAAGTTGAGTTTTGAATTAGTTAGTTAGTTAAAATGACCATAATAGGTTATAATGTTACAGGTATTACATGCATGCTGTGGAAAATGTTTCCACATCAGACTACTAATTGTGCATTTTCTCAAACACAGTTATTTTGTACAATTTTGAGCTACTTTTCTATTTTATGCTTCTTTATTCCTGCACTTAACCACATTTCAGAGGAAAGAACTGTACTGTTTACTGCACTAACTTACATTTATTTAACAATTGCAGTTACTTAAAAGATCAACGTTTTTACATACAGAGCATCTGATTATGAAATATGATGTAAGTTACTGTTTTAGATTAAATAAACCCAGCTGCAACCTAAAAATGCTGTTGACATGTTCTTACCAGTAAATTGGTAATCCAATAACATTATCTAACACCAGCACACTTTGCTGTCTGGTGAGTACTTTTATTTGTTGTCAGTTTTGCCCCTAACACTGTTGTACTTCTGGTTAAGTACAATTATGAATGAATGAGTTTTGCTTCACTTCTAATTAATTGTTTCTAGTTAGTTATGTTGTTTACTGTGTCAAGTACATGTAAGTGCTCAGCCCACATGGACTTATAAAACACCAAAATTACTATTAATATGGTAGTATCATTATATCATTAGCAGTAGTAAAACATTTGTCAGTCATGAGAATAACTTCTCGTGTATAAGATATACAGTATATCTACATTCTCATATAGCTGTGTTTAGATAGATAGATGATTGAAGATGGCAGAATAAAGGTTTTAAAATATTCAGACTTTTCCTTTTTTGTTTAACATAGCATAAAAGTGTAACATAGCATAAAATGGAAATACTTGAGTATAAGTACCTCAATAATGTGCTTAAGTGCAGTGCTTGAGGAAATGTACTTAGTTGCTTCACCATCAGCAGACTGTATATCTAGAAATATTTGTTGTTTCAGCATTCAGCCTCTTGCAGTCGTGACCAAACCAATATGAGGGAAGCGGCAGCATGTGGACTATTCATTCTTTTGTTCGACATAGTGCTGTGTTTGGCACCGTGGGCTGTACTGGTGCTGCTGGAGTGCTCCAGTTTTGGTGGACTGGCAGGTGTGTGGGCCTTTGGGGCAGTAAAGTGGGCCGTTCTCCATGTTTTCACCTCTATACTGACTGATGGAAAGCCGCAGGCTGTGCTCCGCAGGTTGGTAGCACTCTTGTGCCTTCATTCTCCCGTGTTTGAAAGTGGACGGATCCTTATGGCACCTCCTGAAGAGCCTTACATGGGACCATCTCCTAACTTCAGCCTGCTGCTCCTGGGCTCATTGTCCTCGTCACTGGCCTGTGTGGTTTGGGAAAAGGGCCTTAGAGGTGATGGAAAGACGGACAGCAATAAACTGGATGCCAGGCGGTTGCTTATGAGGATGCTGAAATACTTCAAACCTGACACCCTTTACCTAATTGCAGCTTTCAGTTTCCTCATCTTAGGAGTCGTCTGTAAGTGTGAAATATTGACATTCTACACCTGCACACATGCCTTATTAGCTTAAAACAATGTCATTTATTCTGTAATTAACAGACACCATTATAGGATATGGTTATATATGTGTTGATGTCCACACATCCATCCCACATATTTTTTTGCTATGAAAAGACCTATGTTGCTTTGTCTCTCTATAATTTCTAACTTCCCATACCATGTTCATGGCTCTTAGCCCTAAGCCCATTGGTTCCTACTACAGCTGTGCGATATGACTAAAATCTCATATCCCGATATAGGTCATTTCATATCCCAATAACGATATATATCTCGATATAGAACATTTTTTGTAAATTCAATGTAGTAGTAACTATTATGAACCGTTAATTTTTCTCTGCATCAAAAAGGTGGGGTAAGCTATTGTGGAGAAATCCAACACCAGGACAAACACCATGATATAGAGTGAACAATGACACAGCAAGTAATTTAACTAATGTTAGCTTGGGTGTGGGTTAGCAAACTGTTGCTACTTGCTGCTGCAAAGTAAACATGAGAGGAGGAGACGGTGCCGACAGTGATGCATCTCTCCTGCTATAGCTAACATCACAACAACAGCATGTCTTGGTGAACTAGAAAGTAAGCTGAATGTCCATCGGCGAGTCATTAAACATTACCGGACACACACATCATGGCTGAAACAGCTGCAGTAGTGTTGTGTGGCTCTTGCGTACGACAGACTTCTCTCTTTGGCATGAACTCCTGAGTCCAGTTCAGTAATATCTAGTTGTTTATTATTAATGCAAATATCTCCTCTGCAAAAACAGCAAGTGTGGAAGAACGGACCGAGGTGAAGTTACTTTTAAGTTAGATGTTAGTTTTACATTGAGTATTTGGCAGATGTTCGTCGAAAATCCAACGTAACACTGTAAAACTTCACTGCGGTGCGAAGCGTCGCCCCCTCATAAAGTGTTGAATTTGCGACACAATGAAATAAATGAATGAGCATAGACGTTTTGCTATCATCAAACGATATATATCGTCATATCGCACAGCCCTAGTTCCTACTTAAGATGTCTTTATAAATAGGTCACAAATGTATACTTACATTTTTTAAAAGGCTTATTATTTTCCTAAAACAGCTGGACACTGTAGTTTTTAGCAACCATTACTCAAACAGGAGGAAATAGTGCATTTGTTGGGGACTGTTTTCAGTGGCGGATTAATTCACATTTGGGGCAGCAGGAAGGTGTATGTGGGATTGTGTGTTACACCCAGTGGAACAGTGTGGCTCATTGATTTGCTTTTAATAGTTTTTGGATAACAATGGAGGCTTTTGGCTCAGAGGAAGAAGATATTGAGACTGTGATGCACACACTTTACTTGTTAGTAGGCACTGTTGGTGTCTTAATTGGATTTGCTGACAAAAAGAGAAACGTCGAATATCACCAGTCTCATCCTGTTTGGTGAAAACTTGGCTGAGAAAATGCTACAACCCTTTAAATATAAAATGCATGTGTGTGGAAGTAAAAACAACTTTCATATTTTGAAGGCTTGACCAAAATAAGACCACTCTAAATGCTCACTGCAAAGAAACATTGTACATGTAACTTCCTGTTTAATCTGTGTTTCATTCATCTTTCCAAACAGGTGATACATTTATCCCATTGTATCAGGGGAAGGTAATTGATATGCTAAGAGGTCAAGTCCATCAAACCAGCTTATGTTATGCAATTGGACAGCTGGCACTTGTCTCTCTTGGAAGGTAATGAAATTAAACTGCTTGTATATATCCTTATCCTTATTTGTTTTCTTAATAACAACAACATATTACCTAGAAAACATTTATTCAGTGATTTAAAATATAAACTCTAATTCTTAATGTCTTCATCTTAACAGCGCTCTGTTCTCCGGCTTAAGAGGAGGCATATTCATGTGCACCCTGGCCAGACTGAACAAGAGACTGAAGCATCTACTGTTTCAAACCCTCCTGCAGCAGGAGGTGCACTTCTTTGATGAGAACAACCCTGGTGAGAAGAACACAGTAAACACACAACATGTCTGGTATTATATTTCAGGCATGCAGTGTTTTACAGGGTCAAGAAATCTGTTTTTGTGGATACCGCATAGACCTCTTTTCCAGAAGGTACACCTTATGACTAATGATTGCTGGACATGTCTTTCCAAAACCATGGACATTAATCTGCTCCCGTAACAGCCTCCACTTTTCTGGGAAGACTTTCCACCAGTTGTTGAACCTGGCTGCAGGGATTTGGTCCCATTCAGACACAACAGCGTCAGTGAGGTCCAACACTGATGTTGGTGATCAGGTCTGGCTCACAGTCAGTGATCCAGTTCCTCCTAAAGGTGTTGGGGTCAGGGTTCTGTGCAGGCCAGTCATATTTCACACCAAACTGGGAAAACCATTGCTTTATGGATCCTTGTGCACAAGGGGCATTGTGATGTTGAGACAGGAACAAATACAATATCACTGAATTGTTTACCAACTCCTACTCCTACTTAAAACTAAGGAGCCTAGGCCAAATTTTGAAAAATAGCTGCTGACCAAAAGGACACATAAGTATGTGTACATGGTTGTCCAGGCTGATAGCTCGTCTATGCGTTATGTTTCTAGGTTTAGGTTGTTCATAGTAAGGGTTAAGACTTGTTGCAAAGCTGGTGTCCATCAAATGAGAGTTGTTGAAAATCTAGTGGGTAAAGAAATAAAGCCATAAAGCGTTATTTTATGATTTATGAATTTATGAAATAAAGTAATTTGTTACAGCTTATAAACTATATATAATATATGACTAACTATTTCTACTTTTCCTCTGTAATCTGTAACAAACACTGAAACTCTGCACAGATTTAGCTGTTAATTAAAGCTCTTTCTCCCGTTCACCACCCAGGACGTCTTTCCTCCCGCCTGCACTCTGACGTGGACAGGATGGGCCGCACAGTAGCACTGAACGCCAACGCACTGGTTCGCAGCACAGTCAAAACCTGCCTCATGCTCGCAGTGATGTTAAGCCTGTCCTGGGAGCTCACTGTGCTGACCTGCATAGAGATGCCACTCTTGGCCATCATTCAGAACAAATACATCACCTGGTACAAGGTAGGTGAGATGTGATTGGCCTTGGACTCAATAAACAAAAGTAGTTCAGTTTGCTTTAAATAGTCATTGTTACTATGAATATTTATGAATATATATGAACAACCAACAAACAATGATTCAGCCTTTAAAGTATTTAATACACTCAAATAGGTAGCAAACAAAAATAAATCAAAATTTAACCAAGCTTATGACTATCCATTCAAACAAAAATGCTAAACCAAAATTCAGATTGCTTACCTGAAGTCCTCACTCAAAAACAAAACAAAAACAAAAATGCTACCCATTCCTACAAACCACAGGGCCGCTATGTGTCACAGCATGAGAGTATTTACAATATAACCGGTGTCAGTCGGCAGCAAACTGGCTACTTGGAAGAGAGGGGAAAACCCAGAGGTGGAGGGAGCTGGCTGTCAGCCTGGAACCAGTCGCCTTCAGGGAACTATTTACACAAGTATTCACAACAACCAGTCACAGTAGCTCACATGAGCCTATTGGACACACAGCCACTATAGCAGGTTAATAGAGCGAAAACGGAAGAGGGAGAGCCACAAAGAACACGATAAATATCGGCCATCACATTGTCTTTCGTTCTCTTATCCATTTCAAAGTTGAACTCCTGTAATAACAAGGAGCAGCACATGAGCTGGTTGTGATCAGTGGATAACTGGCTGTGAGGAATCAGCATGGAGCTCAAAATGCTGTAAGGACAGTAACAAAGACTTCTTTCTCAGTTTTGCTAAAATGGATTTAATGCTGATTAAACATCTGAAACAAATTGACTACTGACAATGTAGTTTGTTAATTTTTTTCAAAGATAAGCAATGGCATCGCCGTTGATAATCCTAGCAGTATTAAGTTAAAGTCTGTTGCTGTTACATTCAGCACAAAGCTCAGCAGCCTCTGAAGAGATATCCTGTCATGATTGCTTCTGGGCCATTCAGAAAGCTTTTAACATCCAGCATCAGACACTAAATAATAGCTGTGCTGACAACAATGCTTCCAGTCACCAGTGTGGGGCACTCTAATACTAAAAGTTACTGCAAAAGTTAACCATTCAAGTCTACATCTGGATTCTGTATCAAAGGTTGTTCCTACATGTACCGAACACCTCTGATTCCCAGATGTGAGTGAATAAATAAGTTATTTCATTTGACACTTACAACGCATGATAAGATTTGTTCCCCTCCTCTCAAAAATATTTTCTGCTATTTCACTCTGCAGAATGGTGTATGTGCAGATTTGACACTGGATGTCTGTTTTGACATGCATCTGTTAAAGGAGGAAGAGTTTGTCTGTGCTCACCTTAAATCTCAGTTTAATATGCGAACGTACGAGCAGGATTTATGACATTGCAACTAGTTTGGAAGCCAGTCGTCGTCTAACGTGCATCGTACACAAGCGTGATGTGGAAACTAGAAACTTCTAGTTTCCACATACTCAGTGAAGGAGGAAACATCTTGTGTCCAGCATTTATATTTTTGAAATGAACAGGGCTATATATACATAACAATTATTTTTCAAGTCGATTAATGTAACGACTAATTTTGTGTATTCTAAAGGGGAAAAAGTTGCCTCTTACTCAGTTAACATATAACATTTCTAATCAATAAATCAATATTTTATTTGATCATCCTGATGATTAGGCTACTTTACTTCAAACTTTAAATATTTCTGAAATGGATTTATATTAATATTGAGTAATGCAGTATGATAATCAAAGGTATTTCTGCATCAGTGTAGAAACAACTGTAAGGATTCACAGACTGTCTGTGATGTTAAGCTGATGATACACAGAGCAACTTTTAGAGCAATGCTGCTGGGCAATGTTCCTGTCAATGGTAATGAGTAAAGATTACTACCGTAATCCCCTTCCCCCATCACTCCGCCACTTGCCCCACCTCGCCGCTATCCTTTAAAAACGTAGCATAAAAGCTAATGTGACCTTCGGTGCACTGAAATATGACATTTGTGCAACTGTTTTACAAAATGTGACATTAACGATAAGAAAGTGAGGAAATTAAATGCAGCTCCAGGTCAAGCAGAAGACATGAGCCTGTGAATGTCCTGAGTGCAGCATTAGTCTGCTTATGTGCAGTTTCTTGTTACTGAATCAGTCTGTATTGTCTGTTAAACAGGAGCTGAAAGATCAGCTCCAGGACTGCCTCGCTCAGAACAAACACCTGGCTTTACAGACCATCGGTGGGATTCACACAGTCCGCAGCTTCAAAGCAGAGAAAGATGAACTGAGGAGGTATAATGAGGCTCTGGACAAGATGCGCACAGTCAACAGACGTTCAGGAATCTACAGCTCAGTGTTCCTGTTGATACGGAGGGTAAGATGGCAGGGGTTTACGTCCATAATTTGAATGAGTGACCGTACAGTATGGAGGCCCTATCCACCAGAAAAATATGAAAAGTTAGGGGTTTTAGAAATGTAAAAATATGCATTGTCAGCAGAAAGTATTATGAGGTCGTGAATCAAAAGTTAAAAATTATTGGAGAAGTAAAATGTCTGCAAGGTTAAGAATTATGACATACTTGGTCATAATTACAAATATTTGACGTCTGACACGCTCAAACTGTTATACTAGGTGTCTGACAACAACGTGGAAAGGATCCCTACGAGTAACACCCTTTGTTTTTAACAATCTTTTATCAAATTCTTGCCCAGAAATCTCATGAGAGGCGAGTTGTTGCAGGGAGACGACGGCGGAAACATGAGTCAGAGTTGGAGAGAGGAGTTTGTTGTGTTGGTGTAACGTTAGGAAGTAAAGTCTTGCTAGCAGCTCCTCTGTGTACACAACAAACTCCTCTCCCTCGTTTGTACCGGCGTCTTCCTGCAAAACAACTCGCCTCTCACGAGATTTCAAAAACAAGAATGTTTCTCGTTAAAAATAATAGGTGTTAAAGAAGAGGAAAAACATTTTGTACCAACATTTCAACACCAAAATGTTTGAAAATAGAGCCCAGGTTTAAAAATGCCAAAATTACCCTCTGAAAAGTCAAAAACTCTGACTTAGTATCTCATAAATTTGACTTTTTTAATTGGTCTTTTTGAAATATTTCATCTATTTTGTTCTGGCAGGAATGGGCTTCCGTTCACATGTTAAAAACTCTTTTTACTTTGGCCCAAGTTTTTGTGGAGCGTGTGTAATTTCTGTTGTTTTGTATGTTTTTTTTTAAGTTGAGCTACAGTGTGAGTAATTCCTCTCTATGCATTCTTTCCATTTAGCTGGTGAGTGTGGGGATAAAGATACTCATGCTGTTACAGGCCCGCAGTCTCATCTCGTCGGGTGACCTCAGCATCGGTAGCCTTGTGTCCTTTTTCTTGTATCAGAAGCCCATGTCAAACAATTTAAAGGTGAGTTGAGATGTAAATATTTTACACTGCAGGATCCCTATTTGAGTTGTAAAATATGTAATGGCTGTTCTGTTGTGGATGAAGAAGATTATTTATTTTTGTTACAGGAGATTTTGTATTGCTATGGAGAGACGGTGTCCACGGTTGGAGTGATTGAAAAAGTGTTCAGCTATCTTGACAGGACACCACAGTGTAAGAAGGAGGGAGAGTTAGCGCCTGAGAAGCTGGAGGGAAGAATTGTTTTTCAAAATGTCAACTTCACCTACCCTTCGACTCCTCAAGATAAACTAGCACTGAAGGTAACTGTGTCCTCGTGGTATCATTATGTTGAGAATAGTATTTAACATTAATCCAGAGTTGGACAAGCCACGAATGCATCATTACATCATTAACATTTTCTGCACAGTCAGTTTCCATGGAAATTCAGCAAGGGAAGATGACGGCCCTGGTGGGCCCCTCCGGAGGTGGAAAGACTTCCTGTGTCAGCCTCCTGAAGAGGCTGTACGAACCTCAAGAGGGACAGATCCTGCTGGATGGAGAACCGCTGCACCATTACAATCACAAATACTTCCATCAAAAGGTACAGTGAGATCGCTGCGACAAATAAAATCATTCAGATTTTTCTTTTTGCACAGATTTTCAAAAGAAAGATCAGATGCAACAAAGTACTTCACAATGAAATACAAACATGAGACATGACATACAGACACAGTATAAAATGGAGATAAAAGTGCTTAAAACTAAACAGAGCCAAGTTTCACCACTTTGTGCATCAACATCCATTTCTTCTTCCACTATCGTAAAAGTGCAAATATTGACACAAGGAGGTGGTTGAACTCAGTGAAATCGATTTTAATGGTGCAAATTTATACCACTTTGTATCCAGAGGACGTACAGGTTTAGAAGGTTGTGTGCTCGTGACACACAAGAGTTTGTTCGCTTTATTTTTGGATTAATAATTTTCTGTATAAAGTGCAAAATCACCAGTAACATGGTTCCAATAG
>NC_060163.1:23440163-23485371 GCF_021292245.1 Micropterus dolomieu | reverse complement strand
AAAATTATTGGAGAAGTAAAATGTCTGCAAGGTTAAGAATTATGACATACTTGGTCATAATTACAAATATTTGACGTCTGACACGCTCAAACTGTTATACTAGGTGTCTGACAACAACGTGGAAAGGATCCCTACGAGTAACACCCTTTGTTTTTAACAATCTTTTATCAAATTCTTGCCCAGAAATCTCATGAGAGGCGAGTTGTTGCAGGGAGACGACGGCGGAAACATGAGTCAGAGTTGGAGAGAGGAGTTTGTTGTGTTGGTGTAACGTTAGGAAGTAAAGTCTTGCTAGCAGCTCCTCTGTGTACACAACAAACTCCTCTCCCTCGTTTGTACCGGCGTCTTCCTGCAAAACAACTCGCCTCTCACGAGATTTCAAAAACAAGAATGTTTCTCGTTAAAAATAATAGGTGTTAAAGAAGAGGAAAAACATTTTGTACCAACATTTCAACACCAAAATGTTTGAAAATAGAGCCCAGGTTTAAAAATGCCAAAATTACCCTCTGAAAAGTCAAAAACTCTGACTTAGTATCTCATAAATTTGACTTTTTTAATTGGTCTTTTTGAAATATTTCATCTATTTTGTTCTGGCAGGAATGGGCTTCCGTTCACATGTTAAAAACTCTTTTTACTTTGGCCCAAGTTTTTGTGGAGCGTGTGTAATTTCTGTTGTTTTGTATGTTTTTTTTTAAGTTGAGCTACAGTGTGAGTAATTCCTCTCTATGCATTCTTTCCATTTAGCTGGTGAGTGTGGGGATAAAGATACTCATGCTGTTACAGGCCCGCAGTCTCATCTCGTCGGGTGACCTCAGCATCGGTAGCCTTGTGTCCTTTTTCTTGTATCAGAAGCCCATGTCAAACAATTTAAAGGTGAGTTGAGATGTAAATATTTTACACTGCAGGATCCCTATTTGAGTTGTAAAATATGTAATGGCTGTTCTGTTGTGGATGAAGAAGATTATTTATTTTTGTTACAGGAGATTTTGTATTGCTATGGAGAGACGGTGTCCACGGTTGGAGTGATTGAAAAAGTGTTCAGCTATCTTGACAGGACACCACAGTGTAAGAAGGAGGGAGAGTTAGCGCCTGAGAAGCTGGAGGGAAGAATTGTTTTTCAAAATGTCAACTTCACCTACCCTTCGACTCCTCAAGATAAACTAGCACTGAAGGTAACTGTGTCCTCGTGGTATCATTATGTTGAGAATAGTATTTAACATTAATCCAGAGTTGGACAAGCCACGAATGCATCATTACATCATTAACATTTTCTGCACAGTCAGTTTCCATGGAAATTCAGCAAGGGAAGATGACGGCCCTGGTGGGCCCCTCCGGAGGTGGAAAGACTTCCTGTGTCAGCCTCCTGAAGAGGCTGTACGAACCTCAAGAGGGACAGATCCTGCTGGATGGAGAACCGCTGCACCATTACAATCACAAATACTTCCATCAAAAGGTACAGTGAGATCGCTGCGACAAATAAAATCATTCAGATTTTTCTTTTTGCACAGATTTTCAAAAGAAAGATCAGATGCAACAAAGTACTTCACAATGAAATACAAACATGAGACATGACATACAGACACAGTATAAAATGGAGATAAAAGTGCTTAAAACTAAACAGAGCCAAGTTTCACCACTTTGTGCATCAACATCCATTTCTTCTTCCACTATCGTAAAAGTGCAAATATTGACACAAGGAGGTGGTTGAACTCAGTGAAATCGATTTTAATGGTGCAAATTTATACCACTTTGTATCCAGAGGACGTACAGGTTTAGAAGGTTGTGTGCTCGTGACACACAAGAGTTTGTTCGCTTTATTTTTGGATTAATAATTTTCTGTATAAAGTGCAAAATCACCAGTAACATGGTTCCAATAGACTTTAAAATATAAAACACAGAAGTCACAAAAAATAGTAAAAAGGTAGAATAAACACACATAATAAAATATGTGAGGGTAAAAACAACAAAATAATAAAAGAAGAGAAATCCTAATTTTAAAAACATTCTTCTTCGTAAGGAACTGTGTGGAACTGTATGATTAAATTTGCTATGCAGAGAGGATTTTGCAAACTGTACAAACTGGAAGCGATCTGATAAATACTGTTTAAACCAGCTTAGAGTGGTTAATTATATAATACTCTGCACTCTGACTGTAACTCTTTGAATAAGTTATTGTTACACACTGTTTGTTTAGATGGCCGTGGTATCCCAGAATCCCGTGCTGTTTTCTGGTTCACTGAGATACAACATTGAATACGGCCTGAAGGACTGCACCCTTGAGAAAGTGAAAGAAGCTGCGAAGAAGGCCAACGCAGACGACTTCATCTCTGAACTGGAGAATGGATACGACACAGGTACAGAAGTGGCGATGACCTTGTGGCATACACATTTAATAAAGGGCTGGTTTTCAGCTTAATCTGCCGTGACCGGTGAGAGACAGAGAGAGAGAGGTGTATGTGAGCAGATTCCTGTAGTTTGTGACAAAACACTAAAGTAAGGTTGAGCATTAAGTAGAATTAAAATGGTGAGATAAGAAATAACATAGGCTATGAGAAATAGGGTATGTATTTTATCAAATGTTTTCAATTAAAAATACAAATAAACCCCCCCACCACTACAGTTACACTGTCATCCTGTGGGAAACACTGAGGGGTGTTATATAGCAGGTTACTTTTCAGTTATTTGTACAAAAAAACTCCAGCAGCCTGACCTGGAGTACATTTTTTTTTGAGATGTGTCTGAGTGAGAGAAGGTAACCTGCTGCAGAGAAAATCTGTTATTTAAAGTTATTTAATAGTCAGTGTTTTATTATGAACATAAATTTGAAAAATATCGGGAATCAGATGCAGTCGGTGCATCTATAATTTAATATCATATACGGACGTTGTCATAGACCAGGGGTGGCAAAACTGCAGCCAACTGTGGTCCACTGCGCAATTTTAAATGGCCGCAGTTACATAAAAAAAAAACTAGAACATTGCTTGAAGTTATTTCTGATAAATTGTGCAGTATGTACATCCTGAACAACTACTAGCAAGCCCTGCAAGCACTTCTTAGTTTAAACACAGGAGTGGCTATTTTGAACAACTACTACCTACAGTTAGCACCTGTAAAACGCAGGTAAATTATTAGCTGTTGGTAGTAAAATTGTCAGGCCATCTACCACTTTGGTGAACAGGGAAAACGCACAACAGAGAGAGACACATTAAGGTTAGCGTATTGCGGCGATCGGTGCTCACACCTGTGTCACAATGCACCAGCCGGACTAGAGCGCTCCGGTGTTGTCGGAGAAACACTTAAGAAAGCCTTAAGCCCCCTGACGGCCCATGTGCTCACCAGAGCAGTCAACCTGGGCAAACTCTGTATTGCTGTCATCCTCTTGCACTCTTAAGATGCTGTATAAAGTTAATAATGTTGGAATACTATTTCTTATTTCATGGGCTATTTGGGATTTTTGGGGTAATGCATATATTATAATAATAATAATAAAAAAAGAAAGCATTCAGTTTTAAAAGTTGACCAAAATAATCGTGATTATGATTTCTGCTATAATTGAGCAGCCCTACATTGAATGAACATTATTTACATTAAATGATGCCTGAAGGGGCTGAATGTAATTCCTTCATTTAGCACATACATTTCAGCGAGTGAATCCTGAAAATGTCTGAATTTGGCCCGTGACGTTTTATATTTTTCTGTTTATTGCCTGCCATCCAAAATCATTTGTGCTAAAAGAAAGATTTGTTTTTGTTACGAAGGTGCCTTAGTGTTTAATTGTTTTGTTGTTTTAATAGTTTGATGCAGGAGCAGTATGCTTATGTTCTGTATGTACACTGAAGTTTGAGTCCAGCTTTCATCAACGATGTAGGACCGTTTTAACCGACGGTAGCCACGGGTAGATGTGATGTGAGGGAAGTCTGCTTATAGCTTGAGATGTCCGGCTAGTGGCTGGTGATGAAAGAAGAAGAGAACACAGGAAACGGATGTTTTAAGAGTGACTGACTGAGTTTTTATTATTGAATCCTCTATATTCCTTTGGTTTGTCTTTACAGATATAGGCGAATGTGGTGACAAACTTTCAGGCGGACAGAAGCAGTGCATCGCCGTCATCAGAGCTCTGGTTCGAGATCCGCAGGTCATCATACTGGATGAGGCGACCAGCAAACTGGATGTTGAAGCGCAGCATACTGTAAGTAAAAAAAACTCTGGTCATAACAAGTCAAGTCTTTGCCACTGACAACACCCGAGTGAACAGGAGCACAACAGTGGCTCTGCAACATTCAGTAAGCCACGACAGTGCAGGGGAGGAGGAAGTATTCAGTTACCTTTTAACAAGTTAAAGACTTGTATTAAAAAACTTCAAAAACAAACAAAGTTAAGTAAAGGTTCATAAATGTTAAGAAAACAATTATAATTATTGATGCATGAATGTGTAAGTGTCTATAACAAATCATAATTTATTAGATGATTCATATTTTGTATTAATAATTATAATCTGCAAAGTAACTAGTAACTAAAGTTGTCGTATAAATGTAGTGGAGTAGATCATTCGCCTCTAAACTGTAGTGTGTACCCCCTCGCTCTCTCTGACAAGTTTAGTTCAGCTAGGGCCAAGATGACCGGGGGTTATAACTGCTCTAACTTTGGTTAGTCAACACTGTTATCTCTCCGGGGGCCCAGTTAGGCTCAGAGTTTGTTAAACCAGCTTTCTGAAACAGGGCCCGGGAGTTATAACTGCTATAAAAACCGCCATTATTAGCTTAAGCCTACATAAATTGGCAAACACCGTGCTGCTGTCACCTTCTTGCGCTCTAAGATGCTGTTTAAAGTTAATAATGTTGGATTACTATTTCTTATTTCTTGGGCTATTTAGGATTTTTGAGGTAATGCATATAAATAAAGGATTCAGTTTTAAAAGTTTAATAAATGCATGATGAAGTAATTGTGTTAAAAAATCATTATCTCAATAATGACCAAAATAATTGTGATTATGATTTTTGCCATAATTTAGCAGCCTTAATTCAATCTATCAGTTGCTTAATTTGGCAAAAAAAAACGCAGTAAAACAGAAACATGGTACAAATGAGCACATAGTGTTACGTCCCAAGGTCTAGGGGTGTCCTGGATGTAACATAAATGTGTGGCCTCCCACTCTTCCCATTCCCAAACAAGGCCAGCACACAACAAATACAATTTAGCAGTTTTTATTATACATCGGAGATGAGCAGTGCCCAAAACAACAACCAAAACACTAAGAAAACCTAAATCTTTCCTAAAACCAAAAGGTAAAGAAAAGACAAAGCTCTAAAACTAGGTTTCTAAGTCCAAAAACAGGAGAAAACGGTGCAAACAAAAAAAAGGGCTTCTCACTCCTACTCACTGCTAGTAGCTGACACAATATAGCTACGACAAAGGAAATTGCTTCATAGCAACAAAAATGGCAAAGCCAACAAAACCAGGTTGTCATAAGACAATCAGAAGGACTACGATAAACTATTTACAATCTAAGTTGAATATAGTCACAACCGTTCACTATGTACAATAAACACAGACATAACACACAGTCCTCAGGCAGGTTGGGAATGGTAGAGAGAGGGGGAGAGTTCCTGTCAGTAGGGCTTAAGATGGCTGCTGTCATCCAGGTGCCCAATCAGGAGGCTCCAATCAGCTCAACCAGACCAATCCAGTGTGTCCACCTGTTCTCCAGTACCTGCATACACTCACACACACACTCTAATGGAGGAGAACAGCTGACAGTGCCAGGAGAGATAAACGAACAACAACATATGACCCCAGGGTCATAACACCTCCCCACCCAAGATCAAACATTTTCCTCTTAAGAAAAAGGTTTGATTCAATGAGACCTAGAGAGAGCATCAGCCATAACATTTTCTAAACCCTTTTTGTAACGAACCTCAATATTAAAGTCCTGCAGTAATAGGGACCAGCGCATGAGACGCTGGTTGCTATTTTGCATTCGAGTCAAGAACACCAGGGGGTTGTGGTCAGAGAAGACGATGGTTGGCACATGGCTAGACCCAAGGTACACTTCAAAGTGTTGTAATGCTAACAGTAATGATAAGGCCTCCTTCTCAATAGTGCTGTAATGCAGCTGGTGTCTTTTGAACTTTTTGGAAAAGTAGCAAATGGGGTGATCAATGCCTCGCACATCCTCCTGCAGGAGCACTGCACCCGCACCAAGCGCACTGGCATCTACTTCCAGCTTAAATGGACGAGTGAAGTTTGGGGCGGCGAGCACAGGCTCACTGCAGAGGAGAACTTTGGCAGCCTCGAAAGCCATCCGACATTCTTCTGACCACTGGAAAAGAGTTTTGGGACTTGCCAAACTGGTTAAAGGAGCTACCACATCAAAGTTTTTGCAGAACGCACGGTAGTACCCAGCCATCCCCAGAAAACGACGGAGCTCACGACGTGTCTGAGGAGCAGGGAAATCTAAGATTGCCTGTACTTTGGCAGTTTTCATAGTTGTTCAATTACGATTATCAGGTCAATGATTCGATTCGTCGATGCATCACAATGCATCACCTCAAGGGTGCAAAAGTGCCTCATTATGATTATGAGGCTAAGATGCGCATGTAAAACGAATAGGATACAGATGTATTTTTCTCACTGTTTGACTATTTGGTACTATCGCTACAAGCGCCGTTACTAGTTTAACTACATTTCTCAGTAGCTTGGTGGTAGCGTCGCTATTTTCTGAATCAAGTAGCTTTTCAGTAACGAAGCTCTTTTATTGACCGAGTAGCGCGGTAGCTTCCACACACGCTACATTTTCCCAAGCATTTCTGAATGATCAGTAAGTGACGCCACCGCCGGTGACATCACGTACCGATCCTTGGGCTGATGTCTGCGACTTTGCTGCAGGGGAGTAAAGACGCTCGATTGAGTTTACTTTCTATTGTGATCGTTATAGTAACACGTCTTGTGAGAAGGATCAGGGTCCAGCCCGGACAGCTCTTCCTCTAGTGAGGAGGAAACTTTGATATGTAGTGGCCGAAACTTGTTTCCATGAGATGAGAGATTTCTCTCTCTCTCTCTCTCTTTCTCGCCCATTGCCATGAATGTTTATGTTGCAATGTTGCCAGAGCACAAATTCACATATAGTAACAATAAAAAATATATAATTAATAATGTGATAATTAAGTTAGCCTACTTTATACAAACAACAATGGTTCTCCGTTTGTTGCATGAGGAAATACATTTAGCTGCAATTATATGGCAGGAAGTAGGAAAGTTTCTGTGTGTCTGATTTAGCGCACACACACACACACACACACACACACACACACACACACACACACACACACACACACACACACACACACTCTGTTGCACTGTGGGCCTTGAGAAACGGCATTTCGTTCATTTGTGTACTCGATATGTGGATGAATGACAACAAACCAACTTTACAGCAGCCAAATAACGTACTGCTCAGCTTCCAGACCGCAGTCTGAAGAGGAGATGTTTGCTAGCGCTAACTGCCTTTCTAGTAGTTGGGAAACAACAGACAAACTTTAATTAACGGACTTGCTTTGATCTGCACTGTACATTTATAGCCAGACTAAAACGTAGCGCTCATGCTCACGCTTGCTAAGTGTGTGGGGTGCGGGTGAAAATCATTAACGTGAGATAACACGTTGATCTCTCCACCATCATAACACAGACGGTCCGGAGCTGCATTTCCGAGTTCCGCCGTTTTCGTTCCGTCAACATTACGTTATGAATTAACCTCTAGATAATCGATTATTGACATTTGTTAATCGATTCATAATCGTCCAAGACCCCTAATAGTTATAAACAATTTGAATCAGTTGGGTTTGGCTAAAGGTACTCTGTAAAGGAAAACAAATGGCAAGGTCCTAAACTCTGCATGCAAGGGATGGAAGGTGTCACACTGAATGGACTCGACTTTCTTAACAACAGATTTTTTTTTTCAGTCCCTCCAGGATTTCATGGGCCTTTTTTGTGATTGTTTGTATTTTGTAGCAGCTTTTCTAAAACATTGCGAAGAAAGTTGTGTTGTTTTTTTTTGCTATGAAGTTGTGGGAATAAGTGAAAGCTACAAAGTAGATGTGATTTTTTTTTTTTAAACTTTAGAATTATAGTTAAATCTTTTAACAGCAGCTCCAGGATTTTGTGGGCCGAACCACATACGTAACCCTAAATGATTTAAACCAGCCTACCTTGATTCTTGCAGCTGACCGGGTGTCACAGTGATTTGTTTTATCTAATATGCTCCATGCGTTTCTGCCAAAAACTTGTCAATCCAAGTATTGTGATTATTGATTAATCATTTAAGTACTTTACTTTCTTTTTTTTTCAAGCACAAATGCCCAAGGAATTGTTGTTTTTAAACACTGCTTTTCTCAGTTTAAAATTATTTTTTTAAACTGAAATTTGGAAATAACATTTAAAAATAATCAGCAGATTAATTTGCAGCCCCAGAGACGGGAAATAGTCTGAAGAGGAGAAAGGTCCAGCAACACTTGTTCAGGTTCATCACAAACCAAAGCGTTGCTGCAGCTTTTAAAACCTCCTTTTTCCAGATCCAGATCCAGAGTGCTGTAACGTGGCTTTTCACTGTTGGGTTCTGCGTTCTCAGGTGCTGCAGGAGGTTCTGGCTCGAGGTCAGACGGTTCTGGTGGTGGCTCATCAGCTGAAGACTGTGGAGAAGGCTGACCACATTATCTTCATAGAGAAGGGAGAAGTTGTGGAGGAGGGGACGCACCAAGAACTCATGGCAAAGAAAGGACGCTACCATCGTTTGAAAGAGGAACTGTTCTCTCAAGTCAGCTGAGAAAAGCCCAGAATGTATTTTTACTGTTTGTACATTTTAGTTGTAATAAGTGTGTGCAGGTTAACAAAACCTGGCTGTTTGTTTCATCTTGTAAGGTTTTGTTAGTACAAAAAGCAGGCACTATATGAAGTGGTAGGAATGATAAGGTGTGGTCTGCATGTTTAATGTCTAAAAAGTATTTATTTAGTGTTTGATATCATCACACTGGCAAAAGTGACATCAGAAATCACTCTAATGACCATGAGAGCTGATAAATTATCAGCATTGTTTTAAATAAGTGTATGTTTAAAGTGAGACAGTTAGCTGAAAAGTAAGTAGGGAGGGGGGAGGGGGGGCAGGCAGGCATACTCTTTCAAAACTTTTTGGACTCATAGTGGAGAAGAGAACTGTTAACCATTTGTGTACCAAATACATTGACAAACAACAGTGGTTAGTATTTGTATAGCACCTTTCTAGTCTTTTCGACCCCTCAAAGCGCTTTTACCTTCCCTACTAAAATTTACGCCCTTTCTTTCAACAATAAATGATTCCGCTCTGATTCAGGGTCAATTTTATTTAACACAATAACTTTGATAAACAAAATTAGTGATCTCCATTATTGTAAGAACAAACAAAAAAAATTTACGTGAGTAAATCTATTTTATATTTGTTTTCAATTAACTCCTACTACTACACTACATTACAGAGGGAAATACTACATGTATTTGGTACTCGTTACTTTACAGATTTAGACCTTTTTGGTTTGTGAACCAGTACAAGAAAACAGTGTCTGGTTGGGGTACTTTGCCACATTTAAGATGTTAATGAGTTGTTTTTCCACCAAGCAGATTTCCATTTGTCTAAAAGTAAACATTTGCTAACAAAAGCTACTGGTCATACATACCAAGTAAGACTGTAGCAGCAAAACTAGTGGGTTTATTAAATGGAACATTTGAGGGGAAGAATTATGTACCATGTCTTTATCTGAATACTTACGTGATACTACTTGTTTTTGATAATATTTTGCACTTGTACTCTAGAAAATGACTTGGCATGGTGGCATTTGTACAAAACATCAGAAAACTTTTTTTTCCACCACTGTTTGTTTTCATTGGCTAAGTGGATACGTCTCAAACAGATTTAAATATGTAAGAAAGCCTTGTGGTGTAAAGTCCTCTCTCCAGTGAAACGTGTTTTTCTTCTTGTTCCTTCACTTGGGTGTTTGTGCTTCATCTCGTTATACAACCCTGTGTTGTAAAATGATAAATAATCATTAGAAGGCTGTTTCCACATGTATCTGCTGAAGGGGGAACGATTCTCTCTCTACGCTTACTTCAGTGCACAAACTTTGGACTTCGCAGTAGGAGACATCTTGTGTCCAGCAGTTCAACGTTTATTTAATTATTTAAAGAAATTTCTAACTTGTGGCAGAATGTAACTAAGTAAATTTACGGTAGTTTGGTAGGTTTATTGTCACAATATAACAAGTTATTGAGTGAAATTGAGTTTTGTAAATCCCATCTGCTACATAGCAGACAAAATAAACATTAATACAGAATCAATTATGGAAAATGGTTAACATAAATAAACTACCTTCACTGGAGCAGTGCTGAGGATGAATTAGAGTTTGAGTCTGATAGCTTGGGGGAAAAAGCTGCTCTGCAGGCTGGTGGTGCGGCAGCAGGAACTTCTATATCTCTTACCAGAAGGCAGCAGGGTGAACAGGCTGTGGCTGGGTGGGTACTGTCCTTTAGTATCCTTTGGGCTCTGCAGGCACCAATATCATGATGCTCATCATCTATCATCTTCTGAGCAGTTTGAATCACCCGCTGCAGAGCCCTCCGGTCCTGGGCCGTGCACATCCCATGCCAGTTTGTAATGTTTCCAGTCAGGATGCTTTCTATTACTCCTCTGTAAAAGCTGACAAGAACTTTGCGTGGGAATTTGCCCTTCTTTAGCTTCCTCAAGAAATACAGTGGTTTCTGAGCTTTTTTCACTAGCGTGGAGATGATTCCCAGGAACCTGCTCCACCTGGAG
The DNA here is from genome assembly GCF_021292245.1 of Micropterus dolomieu. NCBI lineage: Eukaryota > Metazoa > Chordata > Actinopteri > Centrarchiformes > Centrarchidae > Micropterus > Micropterus dolomieu. The sequence goes on along the minus strand of NC_060163.1, from coordinate 23,474,537 downwards.
TGTGTGTGACTATGTATTTCTATTCTATACAACTTTATACTTCTAATCCACCACATCTTAGAGGCAAATATTGTACTTCTTACTTCTTTTGTCTGACAGCTTTGTAGTTATAATTTATATTCAATTTATAATTTTTCATCCCTTTCATGTCCAGTGAAAATCTCCAAATTTAGTGATTTTGAATTACATCTTTTTACTGATAAATTGAAGGATGAAGTGTTCCTTTAGGGTTTGAGGAAATCCTCTTCCTTCCTAAGCTAAACAAACTATTTAACACCCCCTTAGACCAGCTGGAAAACTCATCATCACAAATCTGAAAACAGGCTGTTTTTCTGAGCTCACGAAAAGTTGACTTTTTAGAAAACGGGACAGGGACGCTACAAACATATCATGCTACCCAAACTACCCAACAGGATGTAACTAGTTAAACCTTTAACATCTACAGCTGTGAAATACAACATGTACATTAATGCAGCAGCAATATTAATCTAGATATCCATCAGATTTAATAGTGAAACACTGACAGGGAACATTTCACTGCCCTGTGAGTACTTTAACTTTTGATAGCTTAGGTGTACTTAATTAAGTAATGTTTTTACTTGTGGAGAATTTGCACAGTTGGTATTGATGTGATCTGATTACTTATTCCACCACTGGGAAAAACCTTTCAGACAGAAGTTGTTCCAAGGAGAGTGTTTTATATGTCAAAATAAGTCTGGAGGGGATATTTAACATACTTTGCTTAACATACAGACTTTAAAAATCTGAGTCAGATATCTGCAGCTTCAGGGTGAGTGCCTGCATGGCGCCACCAGCAGGACAGGGCCGGTGGTTTCAGAAAACATTGTGTTTATACTGGTAACGGATCAAGGTCCGAGCAGGGAGCGGCAAACCATTAAAAGGGGCAGTTTTCTGTTCACTGTCAGTGTGGTTCTTTCCTGCAGTGCACAGGAGTGGATCCGAAGAGGTTCTCTCTCCACTGAACCAGAACACCAGCTCGACTTTAGTGCGGAGAGGGGCGCGGTGAGCTGCAGCGGCACAATGATCCCCACGATTGCGTTATGCTCCCAGTCTCTTCGGAACAACTGTGTTTTTCCCAGAGCTTTAAAAGTTTTGCAGAGACCATGGACTGGTCATCCCGGATTACCTGCAGCAAGTCGGTGAGTTACACTCGCATTTTACTTATTAAGAAACTGCACCAAGGGCAATATGTTCAGTCGAGATCACAAGATTAAAGAGATTTACTTATTTATAAGTATAAAGGAACAACCCATCTATCAAAGTCAACTCTGTATGTTTTTGCTTGTTTTGATCATGTTACAAAATCACCGCAAGACTGATCATATGGCTTTCTTCAAAACTACTTCTCATATTTATTATTGCATAATGTCCGCTAGGCCAAATACTCGATCTGCTATTTTTGAGTGCATTTTAACAGGAGTGAAATCTGCTGGTGTGAACGGCGGAAGGAAAGGGAGGAGACAAAGGAAGCACCCCCAAAAATAGTTGTTTACTATTTTAAGTATTGTGCAGATGTTCACATTATTATGCGTAATGTATACCATCAACCAAGGGCGGGTATTTCATGTCACTGTTCATAAGAACCCTACTAGATATCTACCACCCCATCCTGTTCTCCTCCTGTGGCTTAGAAATACACTTCTACTCCAATACGTTTCAGAGGGAAATACTCCAAGTATTTGGTACTAGTTAGGCTACAGATTTAGGTTCCCAAACTATTTGGTTTTTGATCCAGTACAAGAAAACAGTGTCTGGTTGGGGTCCTTTGCAGATTACTGTATATAAAGTTGTTAAATCTTGCTCCACCAGAGCAGTAAAAGGCTGCTTATATATTGTTGTATCAGTATTTAAAAGCTTATCATGTCTTATATAATAATATATCAGTCACGGGGGACATTTTACTGCAGGGCAAGTACTTTTACTTTTGATAATTTAAGTAGACCTTAATTGTGCTGATAAAACCTGTGTACTTTTGTACTTAAGTAGGATTTTGAACACAAGACTTATTTTTACATTCATATATTGATGCTTTTACTTAAAGGATCTAAGTACTAAATCGACTACTGATTTCCATCAACATGGTTTCTTTTCAACTGTATAGAGATAGACAGAAAATGTGGGGGTGAGTCATATGCAGTCAAATTCCAACTGGAGACGTTGCAATCACATGATTTCAATGTTCATTTCTACTGTAGTATAAAGTCACATAAGAACTCAAGGCTGGATTACCAAGCAGATAAAGCTGACATCCGCCCCAGACTGCAAAGGGCCACATTACTGTGTGTCGGATAGTTTGTGGTAATTTGACTAAATGCACATTAGTTTGGCAATAGATGCCACTAAATCACAAACAGAAATGATAAGACCCATAAAGACGTGATAATTACCTACTATTGAGGTCCTGTCTAAATATTGTTTGAATATTTCAGTTGATATCAGTCTTGCAAGGTAGCCTACATATCCCCTAAATAACGGAGCTTAAAGACACAGTGAAATCTACGTTTTACAAATTCTAATCCCTTTGTATGTTCCTGCATTAATTGCTCAGTTTTCTCTTTGTAGATGCCAAACATTTGTTTTTCTCAGCTGGAAAATCTGTAGCATTCACCAACAGTTTGTGACACACACGTGACAAAACTTTAATGGATGTTTCTTGCTGAAATGCACTTTGGAAGTAGTTTCTTATGTGATATTTTTATGTACACGAGCAGTTGTTAATATTTTGGACGGATAAGTTAACCGGGGGAGTTTCATGCCAATTGAAGCCATAGAAGATCTAAGAGTCAGTTTTATATGAGTTCCATCCATCCATCCATCCATCCTCAACCACTTATCCTGCGTACAGGGTCACAGGGTTTATATGAGTTATATATATATATATATATATATATATATATATATATATATATATAGATAGATAGATAGATAGATAGATAGATAGATATGAGTTAACTACTACTACTAAAAATGTTTGACAGATTAGTTCTAAACCAATAGGGCCTCTCAGGGTCCGGCCCCCCCTCTATAAAGTGCACATGGTTTTTGGCATCATAAAAGGTCCTCTGTTGCACCCTTATCTACAGCACAGAAACCCATGTCACTGGGTCAATGTGTTATTATGTAAAATGTCTGCGAGTTTGAGTCCATGCCTAAACCTTAATCACTTATCAAGTCACTTATCAGTTACACAAACAATTAGGTCAAGTCAAACTTTATAACAGCCAAACTGCAGAGTAGCACCCGATGATGAGCTTCTAGAAAATATTTACAGGAAGTCACTGAGGTTGCGACGGTTTCAACAAGGAGGCTGTTCCAGAGTTTGAGGGTCTTGGTAGCAAATACATAATCTCTTTGTTTAAGTCTAGATATGGAGACTGCTTTTAGAGCTGAACAGAGTGTTACAACAAGCATTGCTGGAAAAGTATGAATCAGAGAATAACTGGATTACTTATGGATCAAGAGTACAACTGTAGTCAGTGATAAATCCTATTCTGGCTATAGGTTTAATGGAAGGTTTATTTAATTAATTATTAATACCTATTTTAATGACCCTAACAAGATACAAGACATTCAACTAGGGCTGCGACTAACAATTGTTTTCATTATTGATTAATCTGCCAATATTATTTTTGAATTAGTAGATCAGTTTAGTCCAAAAGTGTCAGAAACTAGTGAAAAATGTCCTTCACAGGTGACGTCTTTAAATGTCCATCAAACAGTCCAAAACCCAAAGGGGTTTCATTGCCAACATAGAACACTAGAAAAAATGCAGATATTCACATACAAGCCAGAGCATGTGCTTTTTTTGGCATTTTGCTTAAACAAATGACTGAATTAATGATTAATTAAACTTGCGACCAGAGAAAGCAGTGACACAGTGCTTTTAAGCCCGGTGTTCATGTATTTTTAAAGGATGCTGATTGTTCCTGATTTGACAGATAGATAAACTAGTGGGTCATCAGCATAGCAGTGGATAAAAATGCCATGACTTTGTATTATTTGCAAGAGTAGAAGCATGTAGATAGAAAATGGAAGGGGGCCCAGGACAGAGCCTTGAGGTACTTCACAATTAAAAGGGACAGTACAGCAAATTCCTGTTAGTTAGTTTTCATTTGATTGTATTGTAATACTACTATACTGTAGTTCTTTCCCACTCAAACCTGCTGTCTATACACAAATATTCAGAACTGTGTTTAATATGATTTGTGAAAACACCTTCTGTTTCCCTGCAGCGGCATACATGTGGACTCTCCGCCTGTTATCCCAACTCTCACTACCAGCTATGCCCACGGCACGTCTTCCACATCTTTGCTCCACTCTACAATAGCAGAGACCCTGCAGAACACTGTGGAGCGCTGGCCTGACAGAGAGGCCGTGGTCTTTGTAGAAGATGGAGTCCGCAAGACCTTTGCACAGTTTAATCAGGATGTGAGTCTTTTTATCAAAGTATTCTGCATGTGTCCAGTCAATGAGGCTTCCCCAACCCCAACTGATGCAGATCAACAAAGACCTCAACATAGCATTTTACATGTTAACATAGACATAGGTCTCAACATCTCAACTGAGATCAGAGTTCTGTCAGAACTAGAAATCCAACAATGTTTAGGTTGATTGCGGTTGGATATTGGAAAGCCTACAAGCGATCTGTGAATTTGTTTGTATGTTTTAAGAATGGCCCAAACTTTAAAATTGGCTCTTGAAGCAAAATAACATGAGCCACTTAAGCTTAAGCCTTAAGGCTTAAGATAATAATGTTGACTACCAAGTAATAGCAGTTACATCCCCAGGTCATCTTGTCCCGAGCTGAACTAAACCACCACTGTAAAGCCAAAGGGTTGTTCTAGTTTTATATATATTTAGAAACGAGAGCATCATAGCTAAACTGAATTGTTTTATTTCGATTATCTTGTTTTCAGATTTGTTGGAAGCCAAAATTTTAATAGAAAATCAAATTCTATTTGTATCACAGCCCTAATAACTATGTTTGTCGTTACCGGTTTAATTTCTTCAATAAACCTCCTCTTTGATTTTGCTGTGCTTTTATAAAGACGTACACAATCAAAGTCATTCCTTCCTTTACTACCCATATGAAACAGTAGGAAGTTATGGGCTTCTGTCTGGCTCCACGTTCTCTACCTGTTCCTCAGGGCAAACTCCAAACATGTCAAAGTTTAGCATCAGGACTCCAAAAAGGCATTATACAGTTTAATATGATCGTGAGAACATCGGAGCTGTCAATCAACCTTAAACTTTACTCTGCTAATTAACTGTATATGAAAACTGGAAGTAAGCCTTTTAAGTGATTAATTAACAGATGACAATAAACTGTGAACAAAGCAAAAACATCACACATGGTGTTCCAGTCAAGTTAAACAAATCCAATATCAAGGAGAGAGGAGTAGGCAGTGAAATAACTTAATCTGATGTAAGGTTCCTCGAGTTTATGGTTCTGTACAACATGCATATAATATTGTACCATTATATTTTATATAATATAATAAAAAATGCAACTTAATTTGTCTTGATATTACATTTATAGTAAGAAACCAAACTGATACTTAAAGCTGCTGCAGGTAACTTTTTAAAAATTGACTTTTTGTCATGTTTGCTAAAACTGTCACTATATCCTGACAGTAGTACATGAGACAGATCAAATGTAAATTCAAAACAGGTTCCTCTGGCTCCTCCTACTCCTCCAAATGCCATTTGCAAGAATCCAACGGCCCTTGAATAAAACAATCACTCTTCAGGAGTTTTGCAAACACAATGTCTGAGAAACAACCAGCAGCAATGAAAGAGCTGCCCATCCCTCCTTTGCCAACAACAGCGTATAGTAGAAAACACCTGTGGGAACATTTCCCTCCACACAGAGTGTTGGGCTCATTATGTTTGATGCCATGGCGCTCGTAGTGACGAGTGGCAAAGACGCACGAAGACAAACATTGGGGAATAACTTTTGAGAGGGGTGTACTAGCCTCTCATCTGCTGTTAGAAGTTGTCTCTGAAGCCCATGACACTCTGGGCCGTGAAGCGTCAGAGGGACGTCTTTGAGAAGACAAGTCATGGCGAAAGCCTCCCCAACACCCTCTCGCCGCGGCTCCAGGAAAGTTTTACCAATATAAAACCTCCATAGATCAAAAATTCATAATAGAAAAGAGTCATAATTGACTGTGTCTTTTATAATAGTGCTCTATGGTGAAAATGCTTTTACGGCTGCAATTCTTCGCTGCAATGCTGCGAGTCGCCACTGGACAAAGCTCGGCAGCAGCGCCCTTTCCAGGTCTTATTATACATAAGGGGTCGGCAAATAAGTCTGGCATCGGGCCAGATTTTTTGCAAGTCATTAGAAGGTGGGCCAGAAAATAGTCAATTGATTTATGATCAACTATTTATTTTGTGCCTCATTAGCTCAGTCAGTAGTGCACAGGCCTGCTGTTTGAGGGGTTGTGTGTTCAATCTTGCTGCTAGTATATTTCTTTCCTACCTTTTCAACAAATTGATTATGAAGAGATCGATTCATTTATTTTCATCTCCCCAGTATCTCTAGGCAGAGGAAATTCCTGTGTTTCTCATTCAGGGGAATCCGATCTTATGTTTTCTGACAGCTTTTTCAGAGGTGTGTCAAGCAAGCCAGACTCCTTTGAATTTCCTTCAGAACATTTCAAAGTAAAAGCTCTTAATTAAACACGACATATAAAGATGACAGCCGGCACAATAACGTAATAAGATCTGCTTCTTAGAGAGACACCTGCCCATTCAGTCCTGTTCACACTCTAAACTTTCACCCAGATTAATGTCATTAACCCCGCACAAAGAGTAACGGCCAACAATGTGATAGCAGCTGTCATATCAAACCTATAAACATCTTAACTGATAATTATAATAATAATCTGAGCTCTGCTGTATAGTTATTGATTTGATAAATACAATATGTTCTGTTTGTACATAAATTTGACTTTTTGAAGTTATTATTCCTACATGGTCTTGTGTTATCTCTGCTCTACACTTTTACAGCGTTCCCTCATTACAGATTAATGGTTTAATGATGTGGATGATTCTTTCTATTTTTTGCAGAATTGTTTGAAGAAAAGGGCCATTGCGACAAGGGCTAGTGTTGACATTGTTATACCACCAGTTTGTCCTTAGGATTTGTTCGGAACAGAACATTCTTTTATAAAAAGATGTTTGTTTGTGCCTTAATGTCTCTGAAGTCACTGAACTCAGTGAATGTTGTTTTAGACTTTGCTCTTAACAAGCACGGTTAGGCACCAATGTTAAAAGATGAACACTGCTCACTGCAAACTTGAACTATTATAAAATTACTTATTTCATGAGGGATTCTGTTTTTCCCCCAGAAAATGTTCATACATGTGGCATACATTTTAAGATATATATAAACTATTAAACAAAAACACACACGCACACACACATAATGTTGATGGTTCTACAGTCATGGTCAAAAGTATGGCTACCCCTGCATGTCTGTCACATAGTGCACTACTACACCCAGAACATTACCTTTGGTATTCTCAAGTTTCTTTCTTTTGTTTGCATTGGAACAACAAAAAAAGAGCCAAATCTGAGACTTTCCACACAGAATTTCCAAAGTTAACTGGACACAATTATTGACACCTTCTTAAAATCTTCAGAAATAATTGTATTTGAAGCATGCTCCTTTAATTTGTAAATAAACTCACATGTAGCAATTCACAGGTGCTGGCAATATAGAAATCCCACAACTAGTTAAAATGAGGACTTGAGAACCAGTCCATCTCCTGAGATCTGAATGTTCCCGTGTCCACTGTGCACAACATTGTGAAGAAGTTTACAGTTGAAACCACAATGTGTTTGCTTATATTGAAAAATGGACATTCAACCTTCTTACTCGTTGATGGGTTAAGATGATGGAGTTAATAACAATATTGTGACATTGTTAAGTTCTGTTATGTATTTATGCTCATTGCTCTCCTGCAATTTTCAACTAAGTGTAATGATATTTTCTAAAAAGTGTTTTTGAGGAACGGGATGATATTTTGTATTTATGGTAATTTATTGGTCATATTAAGGTTCAATGAATTTTACATAAGGAAGCCTTGTGTTGAAGCTCACACTGGCAGCACCTCACTGTGTTTGTGTTCTCAAAGATGGGAATTTTAGAATCTAGAAGAAAAACCTATTCATTTCTCCGTAATGTCTACAGGTGGATCAAGCTGCAGCCGGGCTGCTGGCGCTTGGACTGCAGAAAGGAGACAGGCTGGGCATGTGGGGACCCAACACTTATGAATGGATCCTGTTCCAGTTTGCAACAGCCAAAGCTGGCGTTATATTGGTGAGTCGTAGCTACAGCACAGTGTGCAGTATACACAGCACTGACAAAAACACTGTTAGAGAAACACTGCCTGTACTCTCAAGCTCACAACTTTAATAATCGCACAGGGGGGCAAATAGTTAAGAGCAGCTGCACACACATGCGGAACAGCACACAAGCTGCATATACATCATGGAGAAGAATAAATAAATAATCAAAAAATAAATTTTATGCATTTAATTGCCGAAGGGATAAAATAATCAGAGTGGTGGTTAGTTTAAAGCAGGTAAAGCATAACGACCTCCTGATAGCATAAGAAAATTCACTATGAAGAAGACGATGTGAAGGAGACAAAATGCTCGCTGCTTTACGCAGGATTTGTTGGTTACAAATATTCAAACGACAGAGAATGACAGGACTGACAGAGAAGGCGTTCAATTTCAGAAGTAGGTGATTTCATTTCTTACCTCTGTTCATTTCTTTCTATTTTCCGACTATCCCCTGTATAAAAAGTCCTTTTTATTCATTTTTTGGATTCTGTAATAACCCATGGTTTATTATTGGAGAACACTGTCATGTTCTTACAGGGGATCTTTGTGTCCACACAGGAGGAAATGTTCGAATTTATGACCTCAGAGCATTTTATTTAGTGTAGCTCTGACGTTTTCACAAGCCATCTTCAGCACATATTTGTCATGTGACCAAAAAGGTCCAGTCAACAACACAGAGATGTGTCCCAGATTGAACCCTACCATCAGTTACTTCTACATGCAAACATCAATTCAAGTTAAGCAAAAGAATGAAATATTTTGCTTTATGTGTAATGAATCTAGAATATAGAAAAAAATCGTTTTTTTAAACTAAATTACTGAAAAACAAAGATTTTACAACAACAACATTACATTTTTGGTAAATTCACCTGCATAAGTCTAGCAACCAGGCTTACACAATGGAAAAGTATTACAATCAAGGTTAAAGTAATTAATTGATTGGAGTATGGGTTTGATAAGGAGACGGTGGGTAGGCACAGCTAGATAATGGTTGGAAATTTTTTGTATATTGTTGCTTAGCTGTGGGTCTTTTTCTGACAAAAATATTTTATAAAAGAACTGAAAGATAATAAATACGCATTGATAACTAAAATGTACTTAATGACAATCAATCAATTAAAATAACAACACAAAGTGGAGGACAAACAAGGCTGTGGGCACCTTTCAATAATATTATATTGATGAAAACAGACATTCTCAGGGGAAAAAGTCTCCCAGCAGTTTGTTCTTTATGTGCATTTTCTTTGCTTCAGCTGTGGTATAAAATTTAAGCCTGTCCACTTTAGTTTCTTTTCCATCATGAGCAGCTTCTTTATGTTTTTACTACCCAACAGGTGTCTGTGAACCCAGCGTACCAACTGCAGGAGGTGGAGTTTGCGTTGCGGAAGGTGGGTGACTTTTAATTCCCTGTTATTACAGTTGTGACACGCGGAGACTGAATCCTCTGCTCCTCTTTTCACAGGTTGGGTGTAAAGCTATAGTGTGCCCTGCGCAGTTTAAGACTCAGAAGTACTGCGACATGCTGAGGCAGATCTGTCCAGAGATCGAGTCGTCGGCCCCAGGAGACATCAAGAGTGCCAGGTACAGCTGCATGAGGTTCACCTGTTAATGTCACTTGTCCTAACTCTTCAGCAGTCTCTCTGTTTAAGTTATGGATCACTGCAAAACATACATCAGCTGTGGCAAATGTGGCACAATGTGACAAAATCCTGGAGTTGTTTTGGGGAATTTGGGGGTTTAAACAGCCTGAGAAGAGATTACATTCTACAATCACACACACAGATTACATTTGGACTCTTTTAAAAAAGATTTTTTTTAGTGCTAGTGGCACTTCTAGAGAACTACTGAGAATTACTTGCATGGTTGGTTGATTAACTACTCCACTCAACAAGTTAACAGCTAACATGAAAGCAAACCTGCACATAATAGTCAGTCACTAAATTATTATTTTGCTTCAGTCTGTCAAGTTATTTTTCAACTATTATTACCATACTTTTATAAAATGTACAAACCAATGTTTGATAATGTATTTAAGCAGTATTATTTATCTCTTTATACCAGGTCTGCTAACCGCAAATTGCGCAAATTTCATCTTTGTTAGCACTTTATATGTAAATGTTCAACTGGTCTTTTTAAAATTGTCCATATTGAATCATATAATGTTTGAAAATGTGTTTTCTAGAGCACAATGTTTGCCAGTCCATATATCATACTGTATGTCTACAAGATATGTGTTCGTGTGACAAACAGTACATTTTATGCTAAGTGTGTTTCTACAGTCTTTAATAGCCGTTTTCGCAAAATGTTTCCTGTACGCTAAGGGTTTTATTCTTTGCAAAGGGTCATACAGACATAAAGAGTGCAATCAGTCTGCAGAGTATAAGACAAAGAGCCAGTGAAGAAAAAGGTGACTTTATACTCTAAGGGTATCACGCAGCTGCCATAGGAAGGAAGGGAATAGGGACCAACTGTCCTGAGATGAAATCTTATTAATGACTATCAGATAAGAAACTCTCTAACAAGCTTCTTTCCCATGGGAACCTTCAACTAGCTGCAACATAATAAAATGATCAAAGCCCTATAATAATGCAGCATAAAAAGTAAAACATGGATTTTTGTGAAATAAAGCAGTACATATTTAATGAGTAAATTGTATTAAAAATTAAAAACAGCAACGTTTAAATTTAAGTACACTTTCAGCTTGTAAAGTTTCAATGTGATTTTTCGAAAAGTTGGGAAAAGCTCTCGGTTTGGACTGTACAAGTTGCTGTCGGTCAACAAGCAAAAGATTCACTCAGATGAACCTTTTCACCATGAAATATAGCTGTTTATATGAATGGGCTAACCCTTTTTTTTGTGGTGATATGTGCAAAGCTTATTTGAGGGGATGATACCACACTGGGGGAATTTAAAACCCCTGACCTCCAGTATGTGAAATATTCTAGCTACCTCAGTTTTTTCTACATGTACAGAAAGATTCATGTCAAACAGGATACATGGATTGAGAGAGATGGAGTCAAAGCTGTCTAATATTACAGTGTAACTTAAAACTCCTATAGTTACAAAGCATGACCCACATTCTGTTGTTTGTTTGGTTTTCTCCTCAGACTCCCAGACCTCCGCTCTGTGATTGTTCTGGATAGCCGACAACCAGGAATGCTTCATTTTGATGACGTGATGCAGGCAGGGAGCAGCCAGTACATGCAGCAGCTTCAGGATCTGCAGAAGAAGCTCTCCTTTGACGACCCGATAAACATCCAGTTCACTTCGGTATTTGTTGCGGGTTTTCTTCCTTTCTAGCTGGATGTCCAGTTTTTTCATTAACAACTGTACACTAAATTACAGCTCACAAATTTATTAGACTGAACAGGCCACATTTTAACCCTTAACGTGGGAGCGCTGACTAATGTTGTTTGGACAATGGTCATGTGACAGAAATGTTCACTTCTCTTTTAATTTTTTTCACATTTTGTCACCTTTTGGACATGTAACAAATATCTTGCATCTGAAGAGCCTACTTTAGTTGTTTAGTAGTGTTTGGTCATGTGTCCCTATGTTTTGTAATATTCTCACCCGAAACAGGAGAAATGCCAAAAAGTAGGATATGAAGTCATGATAAATCAATCATCTAAAATTATTAAGACAGTTCACTTCTTACCGGGGTAGATCACCATGGTAACCTATGCTGAAAAGTCCAGATAAGAGATAAACTCTATAAAAAAAGCCGCCTACTGACCAATCAGCTCTTTTGGAAAATGACATCATCATCTGTAGGAATTCCCAAAGACTGTTTTATAGGCTGCTTTATGTTTGCTGTGGTGGCAAACGTTTTAACCCACGTTTGTGGGTTAAAGTGATACAATCCTACTGACTGAAAGCATTAGGCTATTATGGCCTACAGGTTTTTACAGTAAGCCAACTAACAGCTTTGAAATTAGTTTTTATATTTTTTATTTGCTCCCAGTCACCGCCATTAAAATAAATGGGTTTTATTTTTTTGTATGTGAGGCTGAATATTGTGAGCAGTTTGGTAGGGATATTTAAATAACGTTTAATATGAACATAGGCTATTTATTTTAGGTTAGTAGCTAAGGATTTACATAGTCGAATCAGAGTCGTCAGGTCCTGCCTATAGTGGACTGATAGTTGAATCATGTGTTTTTGTGAGCCGAAGCTAAACTGAGGCTTATTGTTGACCCTTTTTTCTCTCTCTCTCCCTCTCGCCTGCCATTCACTGGTCTTGTGCAGTTTTGCATCACTGTTCCTCGTGGATCTATTTCAAGTAGCCGGCTGTTTAAAAACAATATAATATTCTTTGTGTGGTTCATCAACGGTGATAAATTATCCGTAAGTCCCGCGAGGTGCGGACAACTCGGCACAACACCAGTGAAGCTGGAGCTCCGTCTCTTCAGTAAATGTTCCTCTACTGCCACTACACAACACATGCGCACTGACGAGCCAGGGTTAGAGTTAAATATTGGATTTATTCACGCACTTTTAAAACATTTAGTAGAAGTTTTTTTCTTTTTGCATATTTTTTTATCGCATTAAACGTTGAAATGTATATTGTAACAGGCTGTATATTAACTTATTCGGAGAAAACTGATAGTTCTATGTAAAATCACAGGTTGAGCACCTCCATATCGCCAAAATGGCATGATTGTTTTCGCTGGAAGATTGACTATTCGGGGTCAGCCGCAATCCCTAGTTATTTTTGTGTCTATAGTAGCATTCTCGTGACCCCTATGGGACCAGATAGCGACCCCCAGGTTAAGAACCACTGACTTAGAACAATGTTTTGAAAACGTTTCAGTGAGGTGGAACGACCACTTATTCAGTGTCCGAGTCTTTTAATGTGGACACGCCGACACACAGCTGAAAGAATAAAGCCGGTATTTTCTTCCAGCTCATAAGAACACATCAGATTAACGCATTAGCTCATTATAGACTAGGCGACGCCTCTTCATTTAGGCATTCGCACTGTTTGCAATTTTCTGTCCCCCTGCATGTATCAGCTGCAGCCGTGCTACTCAGACCACGTCGTATTTCTGTAGTGTAGTTTGCCCTTGTGCGATACCTCAGTTTCTTGTTAAAAAACAAAGCGTGTCACCGGAGTCACTCATAGGGATGCTTTCCATGATATTGTCAGATATAACAGTCTGAGCCTGCACTTTTTGCTGACGGCTGAAACATCTACTGCACAGTTTCCGAAACGTTTTGTAGTCATTTCGAGACCCAAATATGTGAAAATAGGGCCCAGGTTTAGAAATACCAAAATTATCCTATAATAAGGCACATTAGATACATCCAAAAAGTTAATAATTGCTAGTAGGGCTGAAACGATTAGTTGATTTTACCCACAGAAAATTAATCAGCAATTATTTTGATAATCAATTAATTGTTCAAACATAAATATTAAACATTCACTAGTTCCTGTTTTTATGTTGTGATTATTTGCTACTTTTCTCTGTTTTACATCTTGAAGTCTGAATAACTTTAAATACATCATCTTGGGCTTTTTGTACATTAAATAATTATTTGATTCTATTTTCTACGAAAATAATCGTCGCTTGCCGCCCAAGTTTCAATAAATCACAAAAAGTCGTCCTTCTGGATACAGATCTTAAAATGATGTTTACTTTTCCTGTTTAAACATTTACAGAACACACAAGTTTTGTTAAGATGATCTTATCTTGAATGGCAGCTAACATTCACAAAGTTAATCTCTTTTTTATCTGTTTGCTTCACCATTTTTAGAGAGCACTAAAAGAAGCCTTTCAGAGAAACTTTGACATACTGTATCAAATCCTTTTAATGGCTTTCTAAATATTCAGTAACTTATTTCTCTGTTACCAGGGCACAACTGGGGCTCCAAAGGGTGCCACCTTGTCTCATCACAACATGATCAACAATGCCTACTTTGTCGGCAAAAGAGTGGGATACACCTGGAGGGTGAGTCTTTACTGACACGTTCCTTTAGCCTCGTGCATCATCTAACAGTTTTATATACCTCCTCTGACCAGTGAGTGTGTTTTTAAACTACAAAATTCGTTTAGAGAGTTGGCAAGTTGTCAAGTGAGTTTGTGGTGTGGTTTACTTTGAGCACAGATGAAGTTCTACATTAAATGATGGTTGAGTGAAAGTTTCTACTATTAAGTTTCTATTCTGTTCTATTATTAAGTATTGTGTGTGCATCATAGTCTGATCAATCTTATTCCTCTGAGCTCTAATGTTGTCTGAAAATGATTGAAAATCATCAAATCTGCTGTAGCAGGAAATAACTGAGGCCTTTCTGAAAATGTACAATGTGTTACCCATTTATAAAGATGTATGTCTTTAGTAGGAATCACTGGGCTTGTGTCTGAGAGAGTACTGAAAGATGGAGTAACACCCTGTTGTTTTTAGCATTTGAATAGGATTTATTGATAATAAGAAAAACATAGAATAACTCGAGCCTTATCAATTAAATATATCTGTATTATTACAACCCTCCTTTCCCCTGTGAAGACTTTCCACCCGGCTGCAGACAGCTGGTCCCTTTCAGACACAAGTGCATTAGTTCAATCCAACGGTTGATAATTGTGACCTTTTTATCTTCTGATTTTGTCCCACAGCCTCACACTCGTGTCTGTCTACCCGTGCCTCTGTACCACTGCTTTGGCTCTGTGGGCGGCGGGCTCTGTATGGCCGTGCATGGCGTCTCCCTGGTCTTTCCCTCTGCTGGGTACAATGGAAAGGCCAACATAGCAGCACTGGAGAGTGAAAGGTAATGTGAGAAATCCTTGGCCAGGTCCATACATTTGGTCTCAAACTTAAAGTAAAAATAAAGTTTAAATAACACCTCTGTTAAACCTGCATGACTGGTGGCTCCCGGTGTTAGGGAGCCACAGAGAAAGCTGTTCGAGCTTCAATACCGTGTAACAAAGGATTGGGAGAAGAACATTTTAATCATCAAAATGTACTTTGAACCAAGAAGGCTAAAGGGTTAGAGAAACCACACTCTGTCTGTAGTCTGCAGAGTCTGGTAAGAATTAGTTTCGGGTTCTTGGATCAGATCCCGTTTCCTGAGTGGGATCAGATTTCACATGTTGTTTTGTTGATCCAGGACAAAGAGAAGTGAGTCAACATCTTATTTTCACTATTCAGTCTTGTGAAAATAGAAAACTCTCTTTGTCAAATGTTTATCAAGAAGCAATTTCTAGCTTTTAGTCTTTTGTTTCTTTCCAAAAAAAGTGCTTTTTAGGACAAAAGTGGGGATATAAAGCCTTTTATTGAAGAAGAAAACCGTTTTCACAGCTGACATTTTGACTCACCATAGCAGGAAAGCACAAGTGGAACTACTTCTGCTACAACTCCTACATTTTACTAATTGTTAATCGTTGTTGTTCTATATTTTTATATTTAGTCAATTTATATATTTATGTAAACAAGATTCTCTTCCGTTGCAATACGTCTGCACAACACAAACAGGAGTAATGCACATTGTTCCTTCTAGGCAAATAGTTGTATTATTTTTGTCTATTCTAGCATGTACAACCTAGAACTGGTTTACCTATTTGGAATACAGCCATCATTAATGTTATTTATTAAACCAGTGCTTTTCCTGCTGTAACATTTCACCTTGTCTGCTGAGAAAGCAAAATGTCGTCGTGGACCCCACTGACCCCCTGTCAATGTATCAGCATTCAGTATTTGATCTAGTTGAAAGAACAACACAAACTTGTTTTTAAAACATATTGTTTTACATTGTAAACCAGAAATTATGAGGTTTTGGTTTCTTGTTTCTTTCTCTTCTTAAGCGGAGCAGCTGGTGTTTATTATTTAGTGCTTACTCTCCCTGGAGACGGTACTCACCCATTGTTACCCCTGCAATTAGAAGGATAATTTGCTTTATTGTCTGAAAATAAATCTGCCTAAACAGACTTGTATTTTAGGTTTTGTAGAATAAGAAGTTTTAGCTTCGCAGGCGACGTGTTTTTTATAATGATGGAATTGTATGTAAGTAAGATTAGCTTTTCATACGAAATATAGATCCCTGGCTTGGACAAATAATTGGTCATCTTGTGCAGGATGTTGAGGGACTCATTTTCCTTTTCCATCACACTTACCTGATCTTCGTTAAAAATATAAAAAGTAAAATTTTCTGCGTCACATGGGAACATTCAGGTGAAAATACAATCCAGTGCTTTAACTTCCCTTTCTAAAATCACCGCCTGATGCTCTCATGCTTATAAGCTGAGAGTGGTATCAATCTTCCCATCATTATTTCCAACATATGAAACTTTTCCTTTAACCTAAATTGCACCATGTCATAGCAACAGAGAGGATGAGGATCCCGCCCCCCCTCCAGAGCCTTTACTTTCAGTTAGAGATGTCTCTATACCATTTTTTCATGTCCAATTCCGATTCCTGGGCTTTGGGTATTGGCCCATGCAATCCGATACCAGTGTAAAATGAACAAGCTGTGCAGTGTTTCCCACACATAGACTTTACTTGGACCGGCCACCCAGGTAAATTTGGCGACCCAGTTTAACATTTTGCAGAGAAAGACAGAGAGAGATGCTACCTCTTAAGTTACAAGACGTGGACACGATGATTCTGTGGGAAACACTGCTGCGTTGCTCACTGTCCCGCTGCTCTCCATCAGCAGGAAAATATTGCTTGAAATGTGGGTGGCCAACAAAGCAAGACAGCAACCAACGAAGGAGCACTTACAGTAACGTTACGTTGTGTTATCTTGTAATGTTACGTTTGCTAACATCAACTCAAGATTTGTAGCTGTGAAACCTCTTTTGCTCGAGTCGACAACTTTGCTAACACAGGCACAAGACACAACAAGCCAGCTAATAAGTTATTACTTACTATTCAAACAGAAAGAAGGCCAGCTCGCCATCTGTCCTGTGTCCTCTTAACTTTCAACTCACGGCAACAAGTAAAAGCCAGTCCGATAGTTGCTCTTGTCTGGTTGCTCCGTCACTCTCTTTTTCTCTTGCTCCTGTCAGTTAATGCAGCCTCTGCCATGATATCCATACTGAGAATTATACATATTTTGCTTCTTCATTTAACTTGCTTGCAAATCTGCAAATCCATCTAGTGTTGCTTTAATTTTAATTTTTTATAAGCTTTTATTGTCTCAAAGAAACTGTTCATAAATAATACATACTTACATGCCCATTAAATATAATCCAGATTTATGCACATCTTGGACATATTTTTGCAGGTTTATTTTGACAATTTGACAGTGAAGATGCATTTTGTTCTTTATCTCTCACAGGTGCACCTTCATCTACGGCACCCCGACCATGTATGTTGATATGATTAACCAGCCGGACTTGGCAAAATACGACTTGTCCTCCGTTGAGGCAGGTGAGGAAAAAGACTGAGAAGATGGTAGCAGCATACACATTCGCTATTGTGTGTATTATTTAGTTTTTCAAATAAAACAAGTGCCCATTCTGATGACTTAATGCCTTTTTCCTACTGATATTATAGATTTGTCTGAGGAACTGATTGCTTCTCCTGTAGTACTGTTCATTTCACAGGTAATATTAATTTGTGTTTTTGTACTGTAGGCATCATGGCTGGTTCCCCTTGTCCTCCAGAACTTGTGAAGAAGGTCATTTCTGTAATGGGCGTCAAGGGAATAACAGTGAGTGGATCTTACAGATATAATTTATATTATATTATTATATATTTATATAATAACTTTAAGATTGTTGTTTTTAAATTGTTATTATATAGATTATGAACCTATGAACCTATGTCAGGATCAAATTAATCTCACCAAATAACTTTACAAAATGATAAAAAATTAAGCAATTCAGCTTTCACACACTAGGGGGAGACAAATCCTTAGAAAAACATCCAGTAGATTTAGATAGTAGGCTACATGTTGGAGATTCTTCTCATTATCCAATATGAAGTGTCTTGTAAAAACAAGTAGAAGATGTATTTAGACAAAAATACATCATATTTTCATTTTGTAAAAGGTTTATTGGATGTGAGCACTTTTTACCACCTCCAAAAGTCCAGAAAATGAAAAGATACTGAATATACATAAGATATGCATAAAATCAACACATGTCAGTAACCCTCCTAGTTGGCAAGAAATGGTTTGAAGTATGTTACAAATAATTTGCACGTAGTAAAGAAACAGTAACCCTGTATAACATATTAATCTTTTCATAATTCTCATTGAATTCTTATTTGTGTACATTATTTGCAAAAATGAACTAAATCCAGTCTTTGCCAAGGGAATATGGCAATAAACGACAAATCCAGATTGGGAATTGTGTGCACTGATCCACCTATTAAGCCTTATTGTCTTAAACTTCTTAGAGAAATAGTGTCTTGGATGTTTTCTCAGTCAGTTAGGGTGTAAAACTAATCACAAAGGAGCAAATATGATAAACAACCATGACTTCCTCTAAACTATGAGGAATTATTAGTCTTGTTTGGATCTTTATCTGGTTTGATGATCAATTATTTTTACAGGTAAACAACCAAAACAAAGGAGCATCATCTATTTAAGACGCTTTATTTTCAGTAACTTAAAGCTGTTTTCAGTAAACAAGCTCTGATAAACCCACTGTACACTACCTACATTTAGAGACAAGCTGGTGAACATAGTTGCGCAATTAGCAGCTAAATAGCCAGATATTTCCATCAGGATTCATTTGAGAGCAAAACAGAGCTAAAAATAGGGACAATATTAGACTTATATTTAACAGGTAGACACAAACATGACTCCAAATGAATGATATCGTTGCTCTGTATCTACTGGAGGTCTAAATAGTCAACTCAGCTTTATAAGTAGAGGTCAATGTTGTGCTTCTTAGTTTGTTCTGCTGCCCCCAAGTGGCCCCAAAAAACAATCTTGAAATTAGTAGTTATTTGCTGTCTTATCAAGAGCTGGATGAGAATTTTTGATATTAATATCTATATATATCATGCTAATTAATGAGCTTCAGAGGTGCTGCTCGGCAGATTTTGTTGCAGTTGGACAGAGGTAGGCTAGCTGTTTCCCTGTTTCTCGTCTTTGTGCTAAGCTAAGCTGAATACACGAGAGAGGGATCAATCTTCTCATCTAACTCTGTAAGAAGGAAAATAAGCACATTTCCCAAAGTGTTTTTTTCCTTTAAACTCATCTGGTTTGACTTTACATCATTGTCATGCTAATCAAGACATTGAAACGTTGGCACTGAATGCACCAGGAAAAGACAACACATCTGTCCTTAATGCTTTGTGTAGCCCTCAATTAATCAATTGCATCCCTTGTTTTGGTGGTTACCTGAATGTTGCCCATTTCCACTCCATAGTTTGATATAAATAAATGAAAATGAAAGGTCTGTAAAGCTCTTCGTGTGTTTTGGTGATGAGGGAGACAGACAAGAGAGAGTGTATCTATGAATGTGTTTGTATGTGTTTACACTATAGTGACACCATATAGCAGATGAATAGATGGACAGTCTTGAAGTAAAATGAGTTAGCATTGCTTTTGTTGCATGTGTAGCCGGTCACCTGGACAGGCTCCTCCTCAGCGTCTCCTGTGGAAAAGACACAAAAACAGCAGCCAAATTAAACAGTCTGCCCTCCAACCAGAGACCCCATGACCTGGGCTCTGTGCACTGGACCCCAGGGCCAACATGGAAAAGTTCAGACAGGGACAGTGGGGAGGACGGAGAGCTCTGCGGTTAGGAAGTGAGAAGTGAAAAACAAAATCATGCAAAGCCAACTCTCGGCCACTCAAAAAAACAACTTAAACCTCGCGTGGTAACGTCTGAATCCAAAATCGCATTATACATAATTCCAGTTGAAAACCTTTTACACCAGACCATCACCAGAAGGATGTGATTTTGGATTTAAATGGAGGCCACAATGAGAAACAAAACTACACCTCAAGTATTTGCAAAGGTCAGTGAGGATGTCAAAAACATTTAACTTTAAAAGGGTTCATTTAACCTTTGTGTGTCTCCAGTTACTTATTTGGATGATCATCAACAGCTAAATGTTCCTAAATGACAGCTAAAAAGTGCTTTCTTTCAAATGTTTCTGATTTACAGTATAATTTTAAAGCCTCTAGTCCTACTCCCCTGAGGTTTGAAGATGGTGGTGATGGCGCAATGGATAAGACACATGCCTTTGGTATGAGAGACCCGGGTTCAATCCACCATTGTGTCCCTGAGCAAGACACTTTTTATTTTCCCGTCATGTCAGTGGCTTGTTTGGTGTCAGATACCTGTACAGCTGCGTATTCAAACACGTGTGCCCTTTCTGGCTCTCTTCGGCTTGACTCTGCAGCCGTTGAAGGCGGTGCTGTCTCTGATTTGCTTGCCTTTCTGCTGAGGTGGATAAGCACACACTGCGTCTAGACGAGTACGGCTAGAGTCCATCCACCTGCAGGTAGAAACGAAACGATAAGGAGAGAGTTTGACACTTGGAGAGACCAAACAGCCAGAACAGATTGTTGAAAAACAAAGACAAAGAATGAGAAATGCTGCTAGTGTGAACATGAAGATCCTTTTTAGGATATTCTGTATCACTCTGTATTTGTAGCATAGACTGTATATAAGAAATCGACGTAGTCATCGTTATGTCGCCATGTTGATTTTTTGTAATCAGCAGCACCGGACGTGACCATATTTGGATGAGATGGTGGAGCTAACGGCCGTTTGTGAAGCGAAGTGCATCTGTAATTCACGTTAACTGTGTTGTCACTGGGTTGACAATTTTGCCTAGCGAACAACAGTCTTAAGGGGACCTATCATACTGCTTTTCCAGTCCGATATTGTAGTTCTGTGACTCCTGTATGGCAGCTTCAAAGTAATAAAAAAAAAAGTTATTTTCTTATACTGATTCTTCATGTAGGCCTTCATTTCAGCCTCTGTCTGAAACAAGCTGTAGATGCTCCTGTCTCTTTAAGGCCCTCACTCTCAAAGCTCACTGTCTTCTGATTGGCCAAGACCTGAAACATATGTTACCAGGGCGTAGGGCGTAGGGCAGACTAAGCGATGCCCTGCCGTTAGTGTGGGAGCACATGACCATATATGGAACACCGGCTCTGTCTGGCTCCATATTACGTAGAACAGAGCCGTTGGTAGAAAAAGCAGTTCAAAACAGAGCGTTCAGAACAGGAGGAAACTGAGGTTTATGCTCACAGGGATTTCTTATAAATGCTTTAACCTAATTTTTTGAAACTTTGGCCATGTGGTAAACATTATACACCTGCTCATGTTAATTATTATGATAACGTTGATGCATTTAGTGCCTAAGTACTGGCTAACAGAGCTGCAAGCGTGGCTGTATAGTGTTTGTTTGAGGTGAGTGTCTTACCTGCGCAGTGGAGCTAGCTGACATGTGCAGCTCCATGGGTTGTTGGAGAGGGTGAGGTTGGTGATGGTGCCAAACTCCAAGCTTTTGGGAAGGTACTTTAGCTTGTTGTTGTCCAGGTGCAGTGACTTGACTGCCGTCACACCAGTAAAAGCACTATCAGAGAACTAGTAAAAAGAAGAGCCATGCATGAGTCGTTAAGTGTTTTGGTTAATGGTCAATGGCTGCATTTACACAAACATACTCGCACTAGCAATTTGGGGTTCTGTTTCTTTCCCAAGGACACCTCAACAGGGGGAGCAGGGGATCAAACAACAAACCCTGTAATAAGGACCTACTCCCGAGAAAACCAACCAATGCCGATCTTCCTGAAATTATTATATTACTGTTTTTTGGCTTGTACTGCAGTGTTTATAAAAACATGGTTCACACTCCGGCATGCTGACCCACAGGGGCCTAGGTATAGACAGTGCACACAGTGCAGCTACTCTGGGGCCCGCACTGAACTGGGGGCCCAACACAGGAGCGGGCCCGCCGAGTTATGAGCTTGTCTTTGTCAGTTACATGGAAAACATGTCTGTGAAGGTTCTCCGTCATCCAGGTCATAGTTATTCAACGAATGTTGAGGTTGAAACTTCTTCAGTTCTGAGCTGAAGAAGTGTTTTGGATGAGGGACGAAACGTCTTCTAGTTTTTCTACAAGTCCCGTTGCCCTTGACCTCAACCTTCGTTGGACATGGAATAAATGTGTTGATTTTCAGTAATCAACAGTAAACACATTGACATTGTGTTGACATTGTGACAAGATTTTGCTCAACTTTCAAATAGGTGAGTAACTTTACAAATGCTTTTTCAGTGGATTTTCTGTGGCTGCCGTGGCGCTGTTTTAAAGGCTGTTATCATTTTAGGGTCAGCTCGCCACTGAGTAGGCCTAACTGTTTAATTGTGTGGATGTGCTTGTGGGTATTAAACTGCGTGTGCGCTGTAGCAGGTCTGTTATCAGAACATGGTGTTGTGTTTTGAGAAGGCCACTTTTCTTTCTTATTCACCATAATGTATTGCCTCTCTGTCAAAGAGGAATGTGGTTGCAGCAATTCGGGAGGTTATTGTACTGAAATTGCCTGAAAAAAGTCTGCATCATTTCAGCACCGTGCACACCTTCTGCATTCAGCGGTTTGTGGTGACGTTTCAGGATTTTGACAATGACAGCACTGTCCATGCTCCTTATAACTTTCTCTTTGACTTCTGTACTTTGCAAATACAAAAGTGACACAGTTGGACTGTAAAATCCATCACATGATGGTACTGTAGACTGCTGTGTCCAGGCGCACGCCACACAGCCGTAGCAGCACAGTGTTGGAGAAAGACGCACACACAAGAGAACCTTGAATTTAATGTGATAATATGGAAAGAAATCGATTCAAGGGGCTTAAAATTCGGTATTTACTGTATCTAATCTTATCAGTTGTTAAACCTTGGCAAAATGGGGAAACAAGGCACACAAATTTGCCAATGTAGGATTCCCTTCTAGACACGAATGCAGTGTGTGTGCACATGTGCTTCATAACGGTGTAGCCCAAGGGCCCATCGATAAGCCTGCGCTGGGGCCCATTGTTACTACCTTACGCCACTGCTGACCCACCACCCACGCTCATCCTTGTGTCTGTCAGAAACAGACAGACAGATGCACAGCGAGGGAATCTCGCCAGTATTTCTCTGGCATGAAAGCCTCCTCTCATCCTTCCTTCTGCACCAGCACTTACGTAAACACTGATACTCACTGGCCTCCTTTTTCCCCCCTCAACTTCATACGCGTCTGCGAGGGTGCTAAAAGCTTCAGAGAGGTGCTAGATGAACCCATCTACACCATGTCAAGTTGTGACTCCACCAAGAGGAAGAGGAGGGCGGTTATGAGAGAGGAGCTCGTCGATTTATGTGAGTCTGGAAGAGGTGAGGCTGTTTTGGAAATTTCCACTGTAGAGCGACGAAGAAGCTGAGGGCATTTAGAAGCAATGGAAGATGGAAGACTTCCAGCATGGCCGAGGTGTTTTCGCTCTCTCTGTCGTCTCCCTCTTTGGGCCACTCCTCTGCCAGAAAGGCTCGCAAAGAGCCCAATTGTCCATTCACCTGGGGCGATGGCAAGCTAAAAATACTCCTCTTCATTCACTGTGGAACACCCTGACTCTATTTACCAGTCTCATAACCCTTCCTGACCTGTTTACAAGACCCTCCCGATGAAAGTAGAAAACACACCTTGCTGAAAATAACACTTGTGTCATAATTAGACTCGGACATGCTTGGCCAAGGTCCAGCAAACAAAAACACTCTAAAAATACCTGCATTTGGCTGGAAAATGGTTTAATCTCCCTGGCCATGTGTGCTGCACTCTCCCCAGTCTCCTGCTGCTTCCACCTGGCTCTCACACAGTCCCAGCGTGAGAAGGTTGTTATTTTACAGTTTCCCCCTCTGGGATGCCTCCATACTGTGGCACAGGTACACTCAAATATTAGATTAACCTCAAGTATGAAGCAAATGTGCACTCAGGAATGTCTGAAAAATAGTGCGGTACAGCATAGAGCTTATACTGTATACATTCATACTGAAGCTGGGAAAGATCTGGATGAAAAGATGGATTTCTTACAGACTGCTGCAAAGACATCTGACTCACGTCTGAAATCTTAACATCATGAGGGTAAAAGTTAGACTTTAGTGTTCACGGGCTTCTCAAGCATGTAAAATGGAGCCTGGGTATCTAGAAAGGCATCAGTTTAGTGACTTACAGAAGTAAAATGATGATGATGAAAGGTTTGGTTCTCCCAATTTACAGAAAAACAAATTTTGGTAAGGCTGTATAATTTAGATTTTGTCAACTGATTATCCGATTTGTCTATAAAATGTTTGTAAATTGTGAAAAATGTTCAAATGTCTTGTTTTGGGATAAAAATACATTTACACTCAAACAGAGAAGAGCAGCAAATCCTCGCATGTGAGAAGCTGAACCTTGCCTGAAAAGTTAATAAAATGATTATTCGATAATCAAAATAGTTGCTTATGAGTTTACTTATCGATTAATCGGCTTATCTTTTCAGCTGTAACCTCCGTTGTATTGAGGTTGAGGCAGAAATCTAGAAGACGGATATCTCATATACCAACATGTTTTTGTAATTTGGGTAAACAGACCCTTTTAAAAATACCTTTCTCTCAAAGGGAACTTCAAGAGTGATGGTTTAGCTTTGTGTAATAAAGTATTTTATTTTCACGACAAAATCAGATCTAAAGACAGAGATACACGTGCACTAGTCACAACAGGAAGCAGGAACACATAAACCAACCACTGCATGCTGTAACGAAGATTTAATCATCCAGTTTACATAAATGGTGGTTGGTTATGTAATGTAGGTTGACTTGATGTATGATATATATATAAATATAACTACTGCGCATCCATTAACTCATGTGTCAAGACATATACTGACAAGCGGGTGTCGACCACTGGCAAGACCAAACATCAGTAAATATGCTGATGAAATATAGTCGGGATGGGTTTGCCAGACCAAAACAAATAAACAAATACTAAGACAGACACAGAGTAGAGAATATAGAGACCGTTTTAGGAGATATGCTTGTTGTTCTGACTTTGATTGCACAACTTTATTGAATGCTGAGGATTAAACCCAGTTGTAATTTATTATTTTGGCCGATCTTTCTTGAAAACTCATGAGCTCTCTCTCTCTGCTGCTCATGTTCCCTGGGTGACTCTACCTTTTCCTTTCATCTAAAAAAAAAAGTTGAATACATTTAGATTATTTTTAGATGTGATGAGGAGCACTCGATCTATCTTGCCTTGCAGTTATGGTTTCCTTTATGGAGTTTAAACCAGCAGTCCCTAAACTTTTAGCTCTTAGTGCTTTGAATGTCTACGTGTTAGATAAAGTTAGGCATTAGATAAAGTAAAAGTGGACTGACCTTCTCCAGACCCATGTTGTCCAGGGATAGATGCTCCATGTAGCGCCCAAAGCTCTGGAAGGCGTTGTCTGGGATGGTCCTCATGGGGTTCTTCCCCAGCGTGAGTTCCTCCACCACACGCAGTTTGCTCATTGCCGCACTGGGATAGGTGGACATCTTGTTGCTGTCCAGGTGAAGTATTGCGAGGTTCTCCACATCATCCAGAGAGCCCGGCTGCAGGGTCGTCAGCTCGTTCCCACTCATGTGCAGCCAGCGCAAGTCTTTGGCACCTGTAAATGTCCCCTGCCGCAGCTCGCGGAGCTTGTTGTCATTGAGCTGCAGAATAAAGAGGTTGATCATGGGGGAGAAGATGCCCTTTGCCAGGTCGCTGATCTGGTTTCCATCTAGGTAGAGGTAGGTGAGCTCGGTCAGGTCCTCGAAGGCGCCGGGCTTGATGCTGTTGATCTCGTTGTTGGACAGGTAGAGGTAGATGAGCTTCTTCAGCCCCTTGAAGGCGTGGGATCCGATCTCTCGGATCTGGCAGTGCTGCATGTGCAGCGAGATGAGTCCCTTGCTTTCACTGAAGGCTCCTGTGGGTATGCTGCCCAGGTTGTTCCTCTGCAGGTTCAACAAACGGGTGACCTCAGACACCCGAGGGATCTTCTTCAGCCCGACGTCGTCACAGATGACGTGCTGAAGGTCACCGTGGCAGTGGCACAGGCTGGGGCACTGGCCCGGGGCTCCCTGCACCGCGGGGCCCAGGACCAGGAGGCAGGTCCCCAGCAGCAACCAGCTCACACAACGCATGCTGAAAAGCCCCTAATTTCAGTTTGCCCGCTGACTTAGAGTGCCTCCAGTCTTTTAGGAGAACAAGAACAAGCAGAAAAATCCTGTAAAAAGCTTTACAGAGAAGCCGAAACAAACTCGAGAGACAGAAGGTTGAACCGAAGTTATGTTTGTGTGTGTGTTGAGAGAAAAATAGACGTAGAGAGAGGGAGTGAAAAGGTGAGTGACTGAAGGTGGGCAGTGCAGCGAGACATCCACTTTGAGAGGAGGATGGCCAGTCAACAGTACACACACACACACACCACTATTTATAACATTTACTTAAGGAAAAAAATGAAGAGGGCTTGCCAGGGTGTTGAGGACGAGAGGTTTGCAAGAGGAAGTCAAGTGTCTGTGAGAATTTAACCCTAAATGAGCAGGATGACAAAGCGGGACCACTCTGTCTCTTTGCTACTGGCTGCGTTTTTGGCAGGACCCTGAACATAAACAAAAGGCTGCTGGAAGCACATGTACAGACAAATAATAAGAAAGAGGACACATGCTCCGTACTGGGTTTAGTTGTTTTTTTTAAAAAACATCTGAGCAACTTCCAGGTGACTGTGTCCGGTTCAATCCGTGCACGTTCCCAGACATCACTATTGTTTTTCCGTCTGCGGTGGCAGGAAAAGGAGCCACTCCTGTGCAGCTGTTTTATAACCTATAATAGTCTCCAGATGGTTGGCAAGAAGCGAGATGCTGTTTCAAGTCATAACAATTGCAAAAGATACTTTACAAAGGAAAGTTTTAGATGCCACTTTACATTCCTGTGTGCCTTCTCCCTTTTGAAATGGAGTGCGGTATTATGTAATGGTCTCTCTCAGTCGAACCTGTGAGTTGTCAAGGTGACTGTGGCTGTCGGGTTTCTACTGCAGGAGATGGAGTGGCTTTTTGAAACTCTGTCACTGTGAGAACAAAGCTTTGTTTGTGGTGTTCGTTACAACGTGCTTTTAATAACAAAGGAAGACTAAGTAAAGCAGGACTTTGGCTCAGGTCAGTGGATGGTTTGGCTTTAGGTGGCTGCATTTATAAGATGGATGGACCCACCCAGGCTAAATGGAATCTAGAGTTTACTTAACAAATCTAACATTTTATTGGGAATATCTTTTGCTCCCTGATTTTCCAGGTAAAGTTCTCACCGTGTCCTCCTCTAAAATGCCCTGCAGGTCCTATTTGTCCAACACTCTTTAACCTTTCCCCTCTGATTGAATCTACACCTGTGAGCACCACAGTATATTTTATCTTTCTGTCTCTTTTCTCCTCAGGAATTTTCATCAGTTATTTGAATGACCTTGCATCTCGCTGATTGTTAAATCTGAATCAGCAAAGTAACTCCAGCTATCAGATAAATATAATAAAGGAAAAGGCTCTGAAATGTCGTGGACAAGTAGAAAGTCTCCCAAAACAGGCGTATTTAAGTACAATAGTTGAGTAAATTTACTCAGTTTAGAGCTAAAATGATTAGTCGATGGCCAGAGATCTAATCAGCAACTATTTTGATAATCGATTAATTGTTTGAGGAATTTTTAAGCAAGAATGGCAAATATTTGGAGGTTCTAGCCTCTTCGCAAACAATGAGGATTTTCTGCTTTTTTTGGTTTTATATCACTGTAAATTAAATGTATTTGAGTTTCGTACTGTTAGTCAGAAAACAAACATTTCCAGAAGTCATCTTGGTAATGGCAATTTAAAATTTATATATATATATATATATATATATATTATATTATAATATATTTTAGTTTTTTTGTGGAGCTCCTCTTTCCAGGAAAGTTTTTTTAGCAACAAAAAAAGAGTTTTGTCTTAAGTCTTTCTTGGCATTGATAATTTATTAATGATTATTATTAAATAATGAATGACATGGAAGCCAACACATTCATTTTGATTTACTATTTGTTGGATTATTACTGGATTGTAGTTATTTATATACTGCTGGGCAGCTTAGCCTATAGTAATACATCATAATTTGATATATTTCGTATTAATAATCAGAATCTACAATTTAACTCAAATTACCAGATAAATGTAGTGGACTAAAAATGTGAAATTTGCAGTAGTAGTGCAGCAAAAGTATAAAGTAGCCTAAAATGGAAACACTCAAGTAAAATTGTCCTCAAAAAACTCAAAATTGTAGTTAAATACAGTTCTTGAGTAAATGTACTTAGTTACATCTAAGTTACATCCCAACACTGGCTCACAGATCATCTTAACGTACGCCCTCGAATCCACAGCCAGTTTATTTCAGACAATGCAAAAACAAAACTGGCACTGATGTAAGAGATTCGAAGATCTGCGTAAGCAGTGGCGGAAAGAAGACACTGTCGCTTGAAAATGTTATATATCTCTGTAACCTATGTAATCCTACATCCCTCTCTCTGCTCATAACATGCTGTTTGTGTGTTTGACAGATTGGATACGGCACCACAGAGAACAGCCCCGTGACGTTCTGTGCGTCTCCGACAGACAACCTGGAGAGGAAGTCGGAGACCGTCGGCTTCATCATGGACCACTTAGAGGTACTTCAACATGCTTTTCAGTAAGACATCGTGCAAAGATAAGGTTTAACATCACCATCATTAGTACAGTATATTTGTAGACAAACCTCAATGGCACTGGAGTGGGAAATATGGCTGCTTGAGTAAACCATCCTTTTCATTTTAAATGCTCCTCATTTTACGGTATATATTTTACATTTTTTAACCATACTTTCCTATTTCACATTTATGACTCTTGACTTTTACAGCACTTGTTTTCTTCTCCCTTACTTTGTTTATTTTGACCATTATTCTGATTCTGGGGTTAATGCAAATACCTAACCAGCCCATCATGTGGCAGCATTACATCAGTTTGTGGGAACTTGGATTGGAAACCGGAGGGACACGGGTTCAAGTCCACCATGGTGGTGCTTGTGGACCATTGCCCTGAACCCCTAATTGCTCCCTGGGAGCTGCACAGTGGCTACCCATTGCTCCTAATTACTATGGATTAAAGAGAACAACGAATTTCCCCTTGGGGATCAAAAAAGTAAAAGAGGAAAAATTTAGCAGAAACTCAGTGCATCCAGAGGTTCAGCTGTTGTTGATGTTGTTGGTTTGAGTATCTCAGAAACTGCTGCTCTCTTCAGATTTTCATGCACCACAGAAAAAAACTGCAGATGTGTTGAAAAATTATATTATATATAAATATTAGAAAGATGTACCTAATAAAGTGGCCTCTGAGCGATTATCAAAGTACTAAAAACAGTTTTAACTATGGTGCATTTGCTTGGAATCAACTAAAACACAGAAAGATTGTTGACTGACATTACATTTAATTATTGTTCAGCCCTGAACAGAATTATATGTTTTACAAAACAATGATTTTCATACCATAATCAACCTAATTATAAAATATGAATCGACTGCTCCACAGGCTAAAATAGTGAACCCTACAACAGGGGAAGTGCTCCCTCTGGGGATGATGGGGGAGATCATGATCAGAGGCTACTGTGTGATGTTGGAGTACTGGGGGGATCCGGCCAAAACACAAGAGTGCATCACTAAAGAAGGCTGGTACAAAACTGGGTGAGTGGCCTGCTACTGAAGCTCCCTCTACTAGCGAAGCATCACATAGTGTGATTCTGAACTTTGAACTTAATTTGAAAGAAACGCAACCCAAAAACAAAGAATTCTGTGTTACGTTTTGTTTAAATCAGACACCCTGCTTGTGTGAGGGAATTTTAGATAACAGGATAACAGAAAACAAAGTTATTAGTAATTTTTCCTGTTTCCCGCAGAGACATTGGCAGCATTGATACGTACGGCTACTGCCGAATCGAGGGCAGGATTAAAGACATGATCATCAGAGGTGGAGAGAACGTTTACCCGGCTGAGATTGAACAGTTCCTGCACACACACCCCAAAGTCATGGAGGCACAGGTGAGCTCAAATAGCAAGGGCTTAGAGACCATGTCACAACCATTTTATATCGTTATGGTTAAACTATTTTATATGGTTGTGGAGAAAAGAAGGATCTTCACACTCCAATTCACTTGTTACAGTAAATGTTAACCGTTGGGGCTGATCTTGATCAATACCACACCTGCTTTGAATCACAACTTTTGTTCTTTTTTTAATGTTTTTACAACATTTTCCTATTATTTATTTATTTTTATAAAATTATTTTGGTGGCATTTTGTGCCTCTATTACATAGCAATGAAGCGAGTTCATAGTTGACTTAAGTCTCAGA
The DNA here is from genome assembly GCF_021292245.1 of Micropterus dolomieu. Lineage (NCBI taxonomy): Eukaryota > Metazoa > Chordata > Actinopteri > Centrarchiformes > Centrarchidae > Micropterus > Micropterus dolomieu. The sequence goes on along the minus strand of NC_060163.1, from coordinate 23,443,835 downwards.
GCTGCCACCCACCATTATTGTCTTTTTAAATGGAAAATGTTAATGATAAATGTCACATGGACACAAGTGACAGAAAGTTAATCTGTCTATTCAATACTTGCATTGGACGTTGCCGTGCAGAGCCGTCGATTTTGTGTCTTTGACTCTTTTTTTTTTCTTGCACTGTAGCATTGTATCATGAGTCAGGACATTTTAACAGTATAGTTTGTTATGAAATTATTGACATCTGAGTGTACTGCTGTCCTCTGTTTAACATGTGAATGTAAAGGTTTTTTTTTACATCACAACCATTCATGAACTGAAATATTTACTTACTCTGTGGTACAAACACTTTCTGTCAAGTAGCAGTTACACCTTTTGAAATTAGCAATATTTGCATGTTGATTGATTTTTCAATGAGGAAGATAGAGGAGATTTTAACTAAAAAAAATTAAATTAAATTGTGTCTAGGCGGGATCTTTGTTTCCTTCACTGTATGTGTTGCATCAGAAACAATACGTTAAATCCAGTGAGGCTACTTTTTTGCTGCAGAGCAACAGGTCTTTTTGTTTGTCAGGTGGTGGGAGTCGAGGATGTCCGTATGGGTGAAGAGGTCTGCGCCTGTATCAAACTGGTAGACGGGCAGGACTGCACTGCAGAAGAAATCAAGGCTTACTGCAAGGGGCAGGTGAGGCACAATTCTCTTTTTGACATTAAAATAATGAGCATGGAATTATTTTGAACTTCATCTTCCTGTCAAACAGTTTGAATGACTCTGCTCAGTGTCTCCCTCTTCATCTGCTCCTTTCAGATCGCTCACTTCAAGATTCCTCGCTACGTACTTTTTGTCACCAGCTACCCGCTCACTGTTACCGGAAAGGTAATTTCCCAAATCCTGGTGTTTTCAGCAGAGCTCATGTTCCTATAAATAACAGACGACAAATAAGGTTTATTTTACCGTGTTTAATAAGAGCTGCAGCCTGTGATAAATTACAACACAAGAGCACCCACTCCCCTCTGGTTCTTGTTTCTCTTGTGGGATGCCATTTAAAATGACTGGAGACATGGAGTTGTGTTTGAACAGGCCTGCCCTGAATGCCCCCAGACAGGAGGGAAAGGGAGCTATTAGCTCGTCTGCACGCACACCAAGTACTCTTAGATGAACCCAGAAGGGCGGTGGACCCCGTCCTGAAGCGTATCAGATAAAACCAGCCCCTCAACACTCCTTCAGTTCATTTTACTTTATTTTAATCAGTATTAACAGTGTTTTGCAGGGAGTCCCAGGTATAAAACATCAACACATGTCACATTTAAACGCTTGTAGACTTGGTTCTTCCTATAGTAGACCTGTATGACAACATAATACTGCAGCTTGAACGCAGCATCGTTGGCTGCTGGGATCTCCAGATGTGGATCCCACCTCTGGAAAGCATCTGACCAAACAGTTCTGTTATGTTTTGGAGTGCGATGTGTCACAGCCCGGCTCACGAACTGGACAAAAACGGGAGACACACGGATAAACTGTAAAAGTGATTTATTAATAAGAAAATAAGCAAAACCAATGAGTGGGAAGAATCTGTAGTGTCAGTAGTGGATGAGTGAAAATGTCCTGCATGGATGTTGTGCTGTAAAAACAAAGACAAGATATCTATCTATCTATCTATCTATCTATCAAACAAACAAACAAACAAACAAACAAACAAACAAACAAACAAACAAAGCCGTGAGATGAGGAGGTCCAACCTAAGACTGAGTGCTGCTCTGGCTTATATGCATGGGGCACACTGGGCCCAGGTGCGTCCCATGATGCTGATTACCCTGCCAATCAGGTCTGCAGCCCTGGAGACAGAAAGCACACCAACAGCAGTATGAAGCCTGCAGAGGGGCCGTCACAGATGTGATGCATGTGTGCTCCTGTACAGTTCCTGTAAAGGAACAGTTTGGCAATTTGAAAAAATGTGTGTTTAGCTTTCTTGCTGAGATTTAGATAAAAAGATTGACAATACTTTCATGTCTGTAAATGAAGATAATAGCTACCAGCTGATTAACTTATCTTAGCATGCAATACTGGAATTGGGGGTAAACACATTGCTTAATCTGTCCAAAAAATTAATTATAAAAATAACAACTTCTTGTTTTACAAGGGATCATGTGTATTTTTGTACAATTTAAACAATATATGTGTTATTGGTGAGCTTTAGAGGTACTGGTAGGCAGATTTTATTATCTTTGGACAGAGTCAGATCAGCTTGTCAATATTCGATAATGATCGGATCAGGTAGATTTTGACTAATCTAGTCAAAGTATTTCATCATATGCACAAATTCTGTAAATCTAAAAAAAATATTGCCATGAAGTAGTGCTGCTCATACAAGGGGTTAAAGAGATAGCTACCAATCTCAGTGTTCATCGCCACATCGCTCACATGCCTGATGACACGATTTGCTGTTCATTCTCAAAAGTCTTGATTGCTAAATTGTTATGTCTAGTTGCCGTTTTATTCAGTACAAGTCACAAACCCGAGAAACAACTTTCTGATTTTCTTTCTCTTCTCAGATCCAGAAGCACAAACTACGCGATGTTGCTGAGAAGCAGCTGGGACTGAAGAAGGGAAAATGAGAGAGCCTGCTCGTGTACGGAGAGAATTCAATGACTGTTTATCGTGTACCACAAACACCAATGGAGATTACATTACCCAGATATCAGAACATCTTAAAACATCTTGAGAAATAATAACACACAGCCTTACAGTGAGACGTGTGATGGCTGGGCATGAAGCGACCAAATGTTTACGACCAAATGTTTATCCTCCTGTAACCGACAGTTAAAGGCATAAGCAGTAGAGTAGAGTCATACTGTAAATCTCCCACAGAAAGACTAAAATCAAACAACTGATCCTGCTAACAAGTATTATATGTGCGTACAAAAACACAAACCACTGTTGAACTGGGTGACGAGCTGCTTCATTACCATAAACCACTACCTCCAATTACTAGAGCTGCAACGATTAATCAATTAGTTGTCAACTATAAAATTACTTGCCATCTGTTTTGATTATCGATTAATCGGTTTGAGTGATTTTTTTCTTTTAATTGCAGCTTCTTAAATGTAAATATATATTTTTTACTCCTCTATGACAGTTAGCAAAATATGTTTGGGTTGTGCACAAAACAAGAAATTTGAGGACGTCCTCTTGTGCTTTGGGAAACAATGATCAACATTTTATAGACCAAACAACTAATCCTTTAATGGAGAAAATAATCAATAGTTGCAGCTCCACTAATTACTAATGTTTGAGTGATGTTTGTAAAAAACTAGTGTCCAGATGTTGGAGGAAGTTACTGAGCCTTTTTTTTAAAAAGACTTTGGAAGCTATTTTTAAGATTTACATATTCACTAGGTGGGCGGCACGGTGGTACAGTGGTTAGCACTGAAGGTTGGTGGGTTCAAACCCCGATTGCCCCGGCCTTTCTGTGTGGAGTTTGCATGTTCTCCCCGTGTCTACGTGGGTTTTCTCCAGGTGCTCCAGCTTCCTCCCACCATCCAAAGACATGCAGACTAGGTTGACTGGTGACCCTAAATTGTCCTTAGGTGTGAGTGGTTGTTTGTCTATGTGTGGCCCGGCGACCTGTCCAGGGTGTACCTTGCGCCCGATGTCAGCTGGGATTGGCTCCACCCCCCCCCCCCCCCCCC